>NC_065525.1:1859557-1865718 GCF_006386435.1 Epinephelus moara | reverse complement strand
TATATATATATATATATATATATATATATATATAGATAGATAGATATATAGATATATAGATATACACATATATTTATAGATACATGAATAAAAATAGATATAGATATATATTCTTTCTGTTTGGAATATAACCACTGGTATTCCTCTGACTTCATGTGTGTTTATGTACCATCTTAAATCCTTGTTAATGTAATGTTTCATTGTTTCTGTTTTTTTCGCTCTCCTTCCATAACGTTACCGTTTGCATATCTGCCGACCGTGTTTTCAGTTTTTTTTTTTAATAACACTTCGGTGTTCGGANATAGATAGATATATAGATATATAGATATACACATATATTTATAGATACATGAATAAAAATAGATATAGATATATATTCTTTCTGTTTGGAATATAACCACTGGTATTCCTCTGACTTCATGTGTGTTTATGTACCATCTTAAATCCTTGTTAATGTAATGTTTCATTGTTTCTGTTTTTTTCGCTCTCCTTCCATAACGTTACCGTTTGCATATCTGCCGACCGTGTTTTCAGTTTTTTTTTTTAATAACACTTCCGGTGTTCGGAGGGCAACCCCTGTATTTGACGTCACAACGCTATGTTCGGAGGGCAACCCCTGTATTTGACGTCACAACGCTATGAACTGTGGGTAATTTCCTTACCGTAGGTCCGCATCGATGCTGACCTACGGTAAGGGGGCATAAAGGGCTCACTCACTGACTCACTGACTTGACGATTTGACAATGGGACAGCCCTCACACACTCACACACTTCACATGAACGCGCCTCTAAGTCAATGAGTGTGTAAGGGATCGGATTGGAATTGGGCCTTAGTTTTTCACATCATTCTTCAGGCTGGTTTTGTTATTTTTGAAATGTGTAAATAAATTGAGACTGTAAACCGTCTTGTGAGCAGAGGTGGGTAGAGTAGCCAAATATTGTACTCAAGTAAGAGTACTGATACTTTAGAACAATATTACTCAAGTAAAAGGAAAAAGTAGTCATCCAAATAATTACTTGAGTAAGAGTAAAAGAGTATTTGGTGAAAAAACTATTCAAGTACTGAGTAACGTCTAATTTATTTGTAAAATAAGAACATGAACGTAATCAATCAATCAAAAATAATAATCTGCAAATTCATGTATTTTAAACAATACCCCTTTAACTAAAACAAAAATGAATTAAATCTTTACAAACATAACATAAATCAAGGCACAAGAAACACAAATATAGAAACCCTGCATGTAAACAAACTGGCCATTAAAGGCTTAAAATCCTCAAAAAATAATTAATATTTCATATGTATATTTCAGGCTGAAGTAGTTCATTGACCTAGCTCAGGGCCTAATAACAACTATTAAATTCTCCTTGACATGTATTTTATGTAAATTTCAAAAAATTTTCCCCCTATAAAAACAGTAGAGCTATGAAACAAACCATTAAACAATTAAAATCCTCAAAACATAGTTAATATTTAATATGTATATTTCACTCTACAGTAGTCCTAAAAGATTGACTTGTTCAAAGTGGCAAAAATATTAATATATTATATTTGTACAGCAGTTTTTGGAAAGGTAATTTTTTCTGTCTATAGGGACTTGTACATTATTTTATTGAAAAAACTTAAACACCACCTACAGTATATACCACCATTTTCCATCTGTCACATACTACTACAACCTTTAATACTGATAACTCTGTTGCTACATTTATGATCATGACTGTTAATTACATACTGTATTGTTATCCAGTTAAAATTTATATTATGTACATACATATTCACGTACTTACATCACAATGTGTTACACACAAAACAGGAGTACTGTCACAAAAGGCCTTTGTCTTTTACAATACATGGGGTACACTTCAATTCTTAACAGCATGACAACACCATGTTGTTGTTCACATTATATAATTTCTTTATCATGACAGTGTATTACATTTCAATGTGGACGTTGCATTCTATTGACATAGCTTGTTTTATCAACATTTTGCCTCTCACAAATAATTCAAAATCTCTACGTGAGCTGGAAGCTGAAAAAGCGTGAAGCCGAGGTCCCGACAACGTTGCTAGCAGCTTTAATTATTCTTTCTTTCATCCGCCGCGTCTTTAAACTGGAATTTGACCCCCTAAACATGCTCCAAAACTTACCAAAATTGGCATGCCTATCAGGACTGGCGAAAAATTTTATGAAATGAAGAAATTAATCCGAAAAGTGCCAAAATGGCCTCTTCTAGCGCCACCTAGCCATTTAGGCACACTAAAATGTCTGCTGCAGCTTGTAGGAATGACGTAGAAAGATCAAACCAAAACTGGCTTGTTCGTCTCATCGAGACCTACAAATCACGCACTCACAGCCCTGACCTAAACCCAACAGGAAGTGAGCTATTTGCCCTTTCAAAGTAAGATTTTGCCTCAAAAATGCTCTTCTTCAAAGTCCTTAAAAAAACAACTCATCCTACACCGTTTATCATATTGGCTTCAAAGTTGCAGTACTGACAGATCAACCCATGGGGAACAAATTTTCTGTACAACTTTTTTAACGGTTTGGATTTTATGGGCTCTGAAAGGTGATAAATTACAAAACCTCATGACGATTTTTGTGCGACCTACAGACCCTAAAATGCCTGCTGCGACCGGTAGGAATCCCGTAGAAAGACCAAACCAAAACTGGCTTGTTTGTCTCATCAAGACCTACAATTCACGCGTTAACACCACTGACCTAAATCCAACAGGAAGTGCGCGATTGCCATTTCAAATTAAAATGTCGTTTTTCACAAATTCTCTCTCAAAACATATTTCCTCCTACACCATTTATCCTATCGGTTTCAAACTCGCACACATGACAGCTCTACCCCTGGTGAACATTACTTGTGAAGGACTTTGTCATTACTCGAACGGCTTGGATTTTATAATTGTCAAAGGTGCAGGACACAAAGCCTCATGACAATCTTCGGAAGAAAAAATGAGGTCCCGTTCATCGCTGCTTGCAGCCTTAATTAAGAATGTTACTCACCATTACAGAACATGCTGATTAGATGAACAACACATTCTCACTCTGACATCGTCACAGAGACCTTTCTTCATGGACTTTCCACGTCAACATATGATGCGCAAGGTATCCTGGATGCATTGGTTGTTGATGTTCTGGGACACCATGTCAACTTCAGCCTGTTACATGCATTGTCTGTTTTCAAAATACACTTCTGTTTTCACAGGAAATGTACAGTTTGCGTTATAGTCTCTTTCAAAATGAACGCACTGTGTCGGTACAACACCGAAAATTAACATTTTTTTTCCTTCAACAGCAAACACATGGTTACTGTAGTCACCAAATGCACGTGGTTGGGTTTAGGCAACAAAAGCATGTGGTTAGGTTTAGGAAAAACAGAACAGGGTGAAAGTTGGTGGTTGTTGGACCCATCTACCTGAAGATGTGTTAGGCTTCTGCTATAACCTAATACTGGTATATAAATTACAGTTAATTACACAATAATATGTCAATGCAGTCTGGAAAAATCTTTATTCTGTTTTCTCTCCAGATTTCATATTTCCAGGTTCTCTTTGGTTTTCTGTTTTTCCTTTTTTATTTGTTATTTATAACAAACCCATCTCGTAACATTAGTTGTGCTGTTTTCACATACACAGTAACAAAGCAAATCATGAACACTTTGGGATTAGCCAGTGGGTACATGTGATGGAGGTAGCAGGCTAGGCTACCACTGGGGTAGTGGCTTGATACCTCCGTTAGGGACAGGGACTGTGATCAGAGAGCAGAGCACAGAATGAAGGAATGAGCACAAGGCATTAGTTTGGATGTTTGTGTGTGTGTCTGAGTGTGTGTGTGTGTGGGCTGCGACTCTAAGGGGCCCAACAGGTATCAAGTATAACATTTCTGATCATTTGTTTGCTCATAGTAATGGTAGTCATCCCTTCACTTGGATAATTATGTGTGCACATAAATGACTTGATTTGTGCATATTAGCAGTTTAGTTTTGGTGTGTAAGCAGAAAGTGCCACACACTAGTGAGGGGGCTTGATTAAGATAAATCCATCATATGATCAGATGATTCTACCCTTTTAACCTCATCGTTACTCTGTCTACACATTCATGGAAACATTTGATATTTGTTCTCTGCAGATCGTCATATAGGTAGGAAGGCAGAGGAGGCTGGAGCTGTGCTGCTGAGTCTGAATCTGCTCAAACACAACATCAAACATGCTAGGAGGGCTGCAGCCTTTCTATGGGTCATCCAGGTCTTCTCTGCATCAGGTAACTGCACACACACAGACACACACACACACACACACACACACACACACAAGCACGCACACACGCAGGCATGCACACACACACACACACACACACACACACAGAGCACTCACTGATCAATTGATATTGATATGTATGAAATGTGCTTTGTCATCAAATCCTGTCAAAAGACCCTCCCAATGGATCCTCCAATTCTACCAAGAACCGAATCCTTCCTTCAGAGAATTTTCAAGGATGCATGTGTGTATCCTCAGAGTGCATTAAGTGCCCACAGTTCTTTGCACATGATTTGCCGGAATTGCCACACAATAAGTCACACCTGGTCACTAGCTAGCCTGTTCCAATTGGTGTTCACTGAATGCTTAGAAGGGGTGTTGCCTAGTTTCTGAAGGACCCCTTTTGGAAGGACCCATGCTAGAAAGGAAGCATCCTTGACATTGAGAAGCACTGTTTATTTTTTCTGTCTCACTACTTCCTGCTTTTGTATTAACTATTTATTAGGGCCCTAAGTCCCTCTTGTTCCTGGTACATTTATTAGGGACCTCGGGCGAAGGACAAAGTCCCTCTTGTTCCTGTAAGGTTTATTATTATTATTATTATTATTATTATGGACCTCGGCTGAAGGGCGAGGATCTTTCTTTCTTTCTTTCTTTCTTTCTTTCTTTCTTTCTTTCTCCCACCGCCTCTTTAAACTGGAATTTGACCCCCTAAACATGCTCCAAAACTCACCAAAATTGGCATGCATGTCAGGACTGGCGAAAAATTGTAGGAAATGAAAAAATTAATCCGAAAAGTGCCAAAATGGCCTCTCTAGTGCCACCTAGCAGTAAGCCAGTTGAAACCAAAACTGGCTTGTTCGTCTCATCGAGACTCACCGTTCATCGTATGGGCTTCAAACTCGCACACAAGACAAATCAACTTGTCCTAATCAAATATTCCGTATAACTTTTTCATTACTCGAATGGTTTGGATTTTATCGCGTCTTCCAGGTGATGTCTTACAAAACCTCCTGATGATTTTTTGTGCCACCTAGACACACTAAAATGCCCGCTGCGACTGGTAGGAGTCCCGTAGAAAAACCAAACCAACACTGGCTCGTTCATGTCATCAAGACCTACAAATCACGCGCTGTAACTACTGACCTAAATCCAACAGGAAGTGCGCTATTGCCCTTTCAAAGTAAGATGTCGTTTTTCACAAATTCTCTCTCTCAAAAAATATTTCCTCCTACATCATTTATCCTATCGGTTTCAAACTCGCACACATGACAGACCAAGCCCTGCTAAACAATTCCTCTGAACAACTTTGTCATTACTCAAACAGTTTGGATTTTAAGGTGTTTAAGGTGACATGTCACAAAACCTCTGCACAATTTTTGTGCCACATAGACACAGTAAAATGGCTGCTGTGGGCTGTACGAATGCTATAGAAAGATTAAATCAAAACTGGCTTCTTCAATTCCTCGAGACCTACAAATCAGTCATTGACACCACTGACCTAAATCCAACAGGAAATGAGTTAGTGCTTCTTAAAGGTGACATGTCACAAAACCTCTTGACAATGTTTGCTTAAAGGTGACATGTCACAAAACCTCTTGACAATGTTTGCACCACCTAGACACACTAAAATGGCTGTTGCGCCCTGTAAGAATTCTGTAGAAAAATCAATCCAAAACTGGCTTCTTTTTCTCCACAAGACCTACAAATCACTCACTTACACTGCTGACCTAGATCCAACAGGAAATGAGCTAGTGCCTCTGAAAGGTGACATGTCACAAAACCGCTTGACAATTTGTGCACCACCTAGACACACCAAAATGGCTGCTGCGGCCCGTATGAATGGTGTAGACAGATTAAATCAAAACTGGCTTCTTTGTCTGATCAAGAG
>NC_065525.1:1829835-1859057 GCF_006386435.1 Epinephelus moara | reverse complement strand
TGTGTGTCTGACAGTATAACATTTACCAAACTGACCAGCTCACATGGCTCATTCCTAAAACTTTTGAAATAAATGCCTGATACCAAAAACTTGTAAATACAAGATTTCCTGGTGAAACTCTTTTGCCTCATTACGAATTGGAATCAAATCTGTAGCTAAAACTGTGCTGCAGCACCACACGATCAAATACATATAGTCCTGCTCAGTTTCTCCACTGACTTTAACTAGTATATATTTGTGTCTGCCTGCTGTTACTTATATCCTCACAGCAGCCGGTACACATCAATCACGCCTCCACTAGATCACATGATTTCAAATGAATGTGGATGTGTTGTTTGATTGTCACACATGTCAAAGTTTCACCAGGTCACATGGGTTATGTCTACCACTTTCAAAATATAAGCTCACACCACCTTCATAAGAACCCTTTACTTTTTTAACCCTGCGGGCCCCCTAAAAAGAACAAAATCACAACTGTCCCCTTCAAGATGTTTTTCATCCTTGTTGAAAAACAACCATAGAAATATTAAATATTAATATTTTTTCTATTTTTTTTTATTTGCTTAAATCTTTTAACCAACTCCTACTCAGATTATACATATCAAATATCCATTCCTTTTGAGGATTTTTAACCCTTTATATGCCATTTTATTTACATGAAGTCACTGTTACTTTTATGAAAAAAAACATGAATATATGATTTACTTTCTATATAATAAAAGTTGGATGGAATTTTTTTTCTATTTATCACAGTCTGCGATATGGGAATGATTAATAACAACACCCATTTTGATGCATTATTATTTTTTGGGTGGTTTCTATTTTTTGATAAACACTGAGACCTTTCCCTTTTGGGACATTTTTTGTCCTTGTTGAAAAACAACCATAAAAATATTAAATATTAATATTTATTTATATTTATATTAATATTTTTCCTACTTTTTTTTTTGCTTAAATCTTTTAACCAACTACTACTCAGATTATACATACCAAATATTCACTGTGGGTGTATGTATGAGAGAGAGAGCAGCAACCTGCAGCTCATAATTTGCAATTTTTAGCTACACAATTACACACACACACACACACACACACACACACACACAATATTTTTTTATTAGCTATCAGTGTTGGGTAAGGGTTACTTTAAAAGTAACCAAAGTACGTTACTGCGTTACTTTCTAAAAAAGTAACCAGTTACTTTACTGCGTTACTCCCTAAGTAAAATAACTCAATTACTTTAAAAGTACTTTTGAGTATTCTACATTTCCTATTGGGCAATGGACCACAGGGACATTTCCTATTGGGCAATGGACCACAGGGCGCTAAGCCTACATTTTTTTGTCTCCAAAATTAAACTTATGGACCACTTGCCCTTCACTGAGATCCAATTCTCCCATCACAGCCGTCACTTTGACCAGTAGAAACACAGAACGATCTGCTGCCGTAGACAACTGTATGACAGCAACACCCCAGCATTTTTAATATTTCCTCTAGGGATGTTACCACATAGAGTAAAAGGGGGAAATGATGGTGTGAAACAGCAGAGGCACTTTGTCAACCCGCTGAGTTAACGTTACTGTCATTAGCATCAAGCTAGCAAACAATGGCACATCCTCACGGTCAGACATAAAGTATTAACACTAACAAATAGCGGCGGGGCTTTTACTCACCACAACTGCAGAGGCTCCCAGCTTCATTTGAAACAGACGACATTATAGACGGCCCGTTATTTATTAATCCCTCTGCGTGTTTATATATTTACTTTTTATCTGCTCCGTTGTCTTTGTAAAGTTAACATATCGCACCGTCATTTCAAACTCAACACTTGTTTCAAATTAAAAGCCCCTTATAAACTCGGCTGACAGAATCCCTCCATTTTCTAAATAGACTTTTATTCTGAAACATTTGTCAGAACTTCCTGTGGAAGATACAGTAGCTTGATAGTTTACTTTTGGCGTTTCAAATGAAGCTCCTGCCATCTGCTGACGCTTTTAGGTGACTACAACAACATGTCGGCTGGCACATGAACAGACACAGTTCTGGCAGTGACTCAAATAATAGTCAAAGTAATAAAAACAGGACAAGAATAACCCGATGACATCACACACGCCGTGAAAGATGACCGCGGATAATTGTTGAGTACCAGCGTGTAGCGTGTACCAGTCATAATGCAAGTCCTGAGTCTGAAATATGTCTGTCAGTGAGTCCTACTCCACCTATTTAGACTCCACCGTAGACAACGGAAGCATTTCTCCGACCATGTAGCGAGCCACAAGCTCCGTGGCTTCTTTCAGACTTATAGGTTTAACGTTATCTCCGTTATGAGAACCAAACGACAGCTAATGCTGTTTCAGAGCTGAAGGACCAGCGTTCTAAAAGTAATGGAAGTAACTGATGTCTTGTTTGAAAATGTACTTAAGTATTTGATTACTCAAACAACAAACTAATGCGTTAGGTTACTCATTACTGCAAAAAGTTATCAAAGTACTCTAACGCATTACTTTGCAACGCGTTATACCCAACTCTGGTAGCTGTACAGCCACAGCCCCCAGACATCCATACCAACACCATTGACATTGCTTGTTTTTCTGACATTTCGACTCTTATGAATAGCCTAATTCACACTGTCTACGTGAGCTGGAGGCCGACAGCGAGAGTCCGAGGTGCCGAACAACACTGCTTGCAGCTTTAATTTGCCATTCTCTTTACAATATTTCCTATATTCTTGTCACTATGATAAAAGAAAAGACGTGTCAAAAGAGCTTGGCTGGTATCTGAAACACCAGCAGTGCATCATTGTGTGTGATAAGAACTCAAAGACTTGAGTTTGACTAGTTTTCAACCATTAGTTATCAGCAGAGATGGGGGACTCGAGTTACATGACTTGACTCGAGTCAGACTCGAGTCGCAAATATAATGACTTGAGACTTACTTGACTAACGTTGATAAAAGACTCAACTTGACTTTGACTTTGTATTCATGACTTGAGACTTGACTTTGACTTGAGACAGATGACTTGAAAGGACTTGGCTTTAATTCAATATTAAAGGCACGCCAAGCACTGTTGGGCGTCACTTCTGTTTACGTTCAACAATGTTATCAAACACAACGAGCTAGACCTTGGAAAAACGTCATTTGACAGAGCTCTACGGTGTGAGCATTTTACTCGCATTTGCGACTAAAAATAGTTTTGTGTGAGCAAAAGAAATCATTCAGGAGCACGCTGTGCGAGTACAGATTTCAATCAGCAGCAGAAACGAAAGGCGAATCCTGCCGGTTGTGGGTTGAACGGGGGTCACAGACAGGAATATGGCAGAGCACTCTGGCCACCGCAAGATGGCGGTTTACCAGCAACCGAGAAGCCCGGCTCCTGGTCCAATAATTTCCTCTTCATTGGTGTCATGCTCCACGGTGACTGTTAGCACCCAGCCCACTGTGGGTCTATTAGGGAATGTACTAAAATATACCAACCGGGCTGCATGATGTGTGTGGTTTATGCGCTGATAAGGGTTTGTTCTTAACTTATCAGAGGAGGAGGGTGGCTGGTTGATTTTTATTTCATTTATTTATTTTATTTTGATCCCCCCTGTAGCCGCAAACATTTTTCCTTTTCAAAGTGACTGGTGGAAAATGCATGACCCTTCACCATGAATTAGATTTTTAAAATTTAGCTGAGTTCATCCGATGAAGTGTGCCAGGCGACCCAACTACAAAAGCCAGTGGACTAAAGACATCCTTTGTGTCTAATAGTAGAGCAGTAGGCCCAATGTAGCCCTGTGTGTGTGTGCTGGGCCCTTACCACACACATGATGGAGGAGAGGGCGGCTCCAGAGGAGCCTTTGTATTTTGTTGTTTTCCTATTAAATGTGTTATTTAAAATTTTCACTGCGCTCCTAAATTTCTTTCTGTGCTGCTAACCTTTTTCACTAGGAGCACATGTGCTCCCAGTGAAAAAGGTTAGCGTAGAGCCCTGTTTGAACTCTGTTTTTAGCCGTGAGACACGGGCACCGCGTTCATGTGTGTGTGCTTGCTTTCGCTGGTCTCACACTGGCTGGTTGGTGCAGCCTGGACCCAAATGTTTTTGTTGCCATTTGCGGAGCCTGGGCTGCCTACAGAGACTGGACTTTTTCACAGCATATTCAGAGGACATGTAGCTAGCGGATTGTGAGGAGATGTTTGTTGTATGTCACATATGACTTGACTTGTGACTTGCTTGACCTGAGCAATGACTCGACTTGACTTGCTTGACTTATAGCAGAGACTTGACTTGACTTGCTTGATTCTCACCACAACTAACTTGGAACTTGCTTGAGACTTGAAGGTAAAGACTTGAGACTTGCTTGTGACTTGCACATGTGTGACTTTCCCCCATGTCTGGTTATCAGTGAAGGAGCAACAAACCAAACATACAATGGATGTATCAATTCCCCAATGCTCCATCATCTGCCGTCTCATGTGTGCTTTATATCTCCTTACACATTACCATTACTACATAATTGGGGTGGGGAAAAAATCGATACAGCATAGTATCGCAATTTTTGCGTGGTGATATTGTATTAATATATGGGCACCAAGTATGTATCGATAATTTATTATATGCATCATTCTTTTTTTGCAAATACACATTTTAATACAACTTTGGGTACTAGAATAATGAAATCAATTGCTTTTTCGGTCCACTAGATTTTATGTAATCATCAATACTTTAAGAAAAAAATGTACTTTAATCAAAGTCAATCAACAAAATGTGGGACACATGGCCATTAAAATGGTAGGGTGCAGAAAGAACAAAAATTCATTTGTAAATCTATAAACAATCTTTTGACAGTAAAACCTTTTTTTTTTTATATTTCTTCTTCATGTATCATTTTGTCATATGGATCTCTGTACATTTATTATGTCGATCTGTTCTGTACACACGACATCTGTCCGTCCAGGGAGAGGGATCCCTCCTCAGTTGCTCTTTCTGAGGTTTCCACTATTTTTCCCCCATGAAAGGGTTTTTTTGGGGGAGTTTTTCCTTATCCAATGTGAGGGTCCAAGGACAGAGGGATGTCATATGCTGTCATTTGTGGCTTTATAAATAATATTGAATTGAATTTGAATTGAAGTGTCACTACACCACTAACTTTGATTTTAATGTTAACTGAATACAACACACAATCTTCACACACATGCACAAGGAGGAGAGGAGACAGTGACAGCATTCTGAGTTTAACAAGCAGCATCTACAGTATATTTCTAAAACCTGCTTAAAATCTGCTTAAAATCTGCAGAGTTCTGTGGACGCAGATTCTGTATGGGCGTAATTATCAATAATTAAATGTACTGATTAAATATGAATTCATTAATTAACTACACATTATACTGCTCTTTTTATTTTTAACATTCTTGAATTCATGTGTTTAACTTGTCATGTGTTCTCTTTACAGTTCCTACAGCAAACCTTATAGGAAAGAACTATGGACTAGATGTCATCTACCGCCTCATCCCTCAATATACCACCAAACATCTGCACACCATCAAGTATGTATACCCAGGCTTTCTGCATATGACACTGACCACTTCCATGCCCGTATCTCTTGGTGACTTATGCCAAAGACAGGAGATGTGGAGTGAGGAAAGAGGTCACTAACAGTTCCTAGATAACACTGCCAGAAAAAAACGATATTTGCTTAATTTTTTTCAAATCTTATTTAAGACTTGGGAAATCAACAAGACATTAAAACAACTGATAAGCAAACAAAGAATAATCGTGCATATCAATTTAAACAAATATGAAATTATAGAAAACAACAAACAACACTAGCAATAAATGGGCTCTAAATGTAGAAATACAGGGTGATAAACATGCTAAGGTGTAGATGTATAGTTAAAAGCATGAACACTCAATTAAAACTGAAATTGGAAATAGGCCCCTTAAACAGCCATAATGATTGCAGGGTGTCTAAGTTTAAGGTATTTTGTAGATTATTCCATGTATAAGGTGCACTGTAAGAAAATGGCATTCTTCCTAGTTCAGTTCTGATTAAAGGAGTGTGAAGCAACAGCCTATATTGAACAAGTACCATGATTATGTGAGGACAGAGTTAAGAGTGAAATATAGGGTGCATCTGTATCAAAGCTTTATAAATGAACAAATATCAGTGCGGTTCCCGCCTCACAGCCAAATCTGGCCAGCCAACCTTTCGGTAAAGGTGGCAGTAATGGGTGCTGTAAGGATCACCTGTAATGAAAATCATATCATTTATGTAAATTGAAAACAATGTTGGCCCTAACACTGAGCCCTGTGGGACACCTTTAGTAATTTTTAAAATTTTGAATGAACATCACCCATCTTTATGCATTGCAGTCTATTGGAGAGGTAGTTTTCAAACCACAGGCAGCTGACAGAATCAAAACCAATACAGGGCAGTTTCTTTAAAAGTAACAAATTGTCAACTGTGTCGAGTCTGAGTCTATTAACAGAGCAGCACAAGACATTTTGCTATCCAAGGCTAGTGTAATGTCATTTAGAACCAGGGAGGTTGCAGATGTGGTACTGTGCATAGTCCTAAAACCAGACTGATAAGGAGTGAGTACAGAAAACAAAGAGAGATATGATCTAAGTTGCTTATTTACCAGGGACTCCAAAATTTTAGCCAGATACCATAATTTGAAAATAGGGAGATAGTTATTTATGTCGGTTTTACCACCTCCTTTATGAAAGGGAAGGACATAGGCTGTTTTCCAGGCTGTGGTGATTATTCCAGTGGAGATGGTCAGGTTCAATATATGAGTTATACATATATTCTGCAATAAGTGGTGCTGAGAGTTTCATAAAGAAAGCATCTAAACTATCTGCAGCGGTTGATTTTGTATTATCAATTGTAAGAAGAGCATTAATAACTTCCTGAAAACTAAAAGAGGACAAACTGAAGTTTGGTGAGGAGGCATTTCTGAGGTTACCCTGATGTTCGGGGGTATGATTAAGCAGCATTAATTACAGTACAATGCAAAAAGATCCCTCACTCATCACCTCCCAGCTAGCCTCCTAACCTTAGCTTGCATGAAATAATATCCTTCTCTCAGAACCCAGGACCAGACCACAAAGATGGGTCACTGACATTGAGTGACTTGTTGATTCAATGAGCAGTTTATTTAGACTTTTACAGTTTGTGGAGTTAGGATTAGCATTTGGTTGGCTAGGAAAGAACAAAAAACTAAAATAAAAATTCAAAGTTATGATGTCTTTACTTTCTTCACCTTTTATTAATTTCAAACGATCAGTAATGGTTTCAGATACAAATGTTTGCTTGTATGGTAAGTACAGTTTAGTTATGATAAATTTTTATCTTGATATATTTTTTGTGCTTGTTGCAGGCAGTTCACAGAGTATACATGACACAGACTGCTGTTGTGGCTGAGTAGATGACCAATAGACAACGTTTATCATGTATCTGTGTGACCTTAAGTTTGTCATTCTCATAAAACTTCACAATACAAAGAATATGTTTCCCCCTTAAAATAGCACCACTAAGAAATAAGACCAGAAGTAGTTTTTGTCTACTTGGTTGGTTGGGTGTCCAACACTTTATAGCAACATACCTTAGAGGGACTTAATTGTCCCCAGAGGAAGAGTCCTAATGATGCAGACTCTTTAGCTTTCCTCCAGAACCCTGTAGAGCCAGCCTTTCACCCTAACAAATCTATTTGTTGAACTTCCTTATTTGCTGTGGATATTAGTGATAGCCAATGGATGCTTTGGTGCAGGCTGACATCTCCTCTGGTGCAAACATCTTTTTTTTTCTGTTAGGTAAGAAATATTAAAATGTATTGGACAGGTTGCAGGGAAGTTGTTTGGCTTAATTATTACTCCACCTTTGACCATCAAATTTTAATCAGCTTTCCTCTCTTGCAAGGAGCACCTGTAACATAAATAATTTCCCCTCGGGGATCAATAAAGTATTTCTGATTCTGATTCTGATTCTGATTCTTCAGTCCAAGTGGAATTTTGTGTCAAATTTGAGGAAATTCCCTCAAGGCCTTCTTGAGACATCACGAAACTCACAAAATGAGACGGAGACTGATGCAGGGTCACAGTGATCTTCAAACTCTGACCATCAAATTTTAATCAGTTCATCCTTGAGTCCAAGTAGATGTTTGTGCCAAGTTTTAAGAAATTCCCTCCTGGTCTTCTTCAGATAGGTCACAGCCGCTGTGACCTTACATAACATGTTTTTGGCCATTATTGAGGAATTAATCCGCTAATTATGACAAAACCCTCACACAAATGTCTAATAGGATGTGTCTATCATCCACTGGGTACAAATACTCTAGATCAAATAACTAAATTCTATTTTCAATAAATGTTTTCCCTTAGTCACTGCTAAAACACAGTCCATTAAACAGGACTCTTCTAAGCCATGGTTCACCCCTGGGCTACAGAAGTTTTCAAAGGAAAAAATAGACTTTAGGAAAAATTCTTAACAAACCCTACACCATTGAACCAATCAAATTATAAACATATAAAAACAAATTTACTCATCTCCTTAAATCAGCAAAAAAAGAAAAAAAGAAAAGCTATTTTGCTGATAAATTCAAGGAGTCCTCTGATAATATTGGGCAGTGATAAATCAATTATTGCATAAAAAGACATCTGCAGTAAAAGTTCCATCATACTTCTCTTAAAGAGGGAAAACCTTCATCACCTTGATCCATATGAAATCGCATGTAAATTCAACGATTTCTTTGTAAAGGTAGGTGCCTCCCTGTCAAAAAAAATCAAAACTTCAGGTGGAAGTCCCCTTGACTATATTGATGGTTGCTTTCCTTCATTTAAGACATTTGATCGGCCTAATGTAAATGAAGTTATAAGTATTATCAGTAAACTAAAATCAACTGCTACAGGACACGATAAAGTCAGAACTTCTCTTGTGAAAGAAGTTAAATCGTCAATTGCAGATCGGTTAATGTTTATTTTTTCTCTGTCCTTAGAAACAGGAGATGTACCTAATGATCTCAAATTGCAAAAATCATCCCCATTTACAAATCAGACGATCCAAGGTCTTTTACAAATTATCTTACAATATCAATACTACCCTGTTTTTTTTGTTTTTTTTAAAGATAATGATGGCTGGTTTTTTTTCAACATATAAATTCAAATAATAAAAAACATTTTGTTAAAGCGGCTACAAACTCAAATACTAGGGCTTCATCCTCTCCTTTATTTTCTAAACTGAGGATCATAACCATATTTGATATTATTATCATGCAAATCTGCATTTTTATCCATAAGGCAATTCACCAAAGTCATGAATTACCCAATCACTTTCAGCAATATTTTCGCGTGAATTCTAGTATACACTGACACACAACAAGACAAGCAGGACACCTGCATCTCCCCCACTGCCATAGCAGCAGAGGGCAATTCACTATTAAATTTAAAGGGATCACACTGTGGAATGAACATCAAAATCTTGCAGACAGAACTCCCTCCTTGTCTTTTTTAAAAAAGAGAATATTGATGATACTATTTAAACACTATGTTTAACAGTTTATTTTACATACATATATATATATATATATATATAAATATATATATATATATATATATATATATATATATGTATATATGTATTCATTTTACATGCAAATGGTAAAAGGTCAGCGTCACTGTGACATCATAATCCTTTGCAAAAACACTTTTCTAGCCATTACTCAACGTCACATCTCAGGAGCAGAAGGGGAGACATTTAGTCAGATACTGAATTGGTGATTCTCATCTTGGGTGCCCACCTTGAAACTGTGCTGCTTGTATAGATCTTCTGTGTTGTGTGTGAAGCATTCATGTTTTCACGGACATGGATGTAAACTGTAGGTGCAACTTGATGGGTTCATGGAAGCATACAACTGCAAAGCAGTAATTCAATTTTGCTCTTCTACTGGTAAAACGTCATATCGTGTTTTGATCATACATTGTATCATCGAGGCCATTACAGGGCTGCAGACTTTAAGCATGATAAAAATTAGGTGTTGAAACTCTGGGCTGCTGTGTGGTTCATTAAAAGATTTGTGAAATGTGCACAATCTCCATGCACAAACTGAATGGCAGTAATAAAGTTTACAGGGAAACATCATCACATCAACATATTCTTGGTCTCACCACACTATCATTTCTCCTGAACTCATGCATAGACTCCAGCTCTTATGTAAGCCACCATCCTTCTCCTCTTGGATCATATATCCTCTTCCCATCTGTCTTTGTCAGAACTGATGGCATTTGGCTCAAATAGCCAGCATCCTCCAGAATACCCAGTGGAGCATATCGAGAGCACTAGGAGTACCGGCTTCTCTGCCTGGCTCAATGCCAGGCATACCAGTCCCTGATCAGACACTAGTGAACATGAAACTCCCCATTGGTGTGAGGGAATTGGATGCTCTGACATTACAAATTTATAGCCCTCAGGGTGAGTTTCTGTATCATTTTCATGCAGAGGCCAGCTGTTAATTGTTGTTACACAATTAGAAGACTCTAGGATTCCAGATTTCAAAGCCAGCTACTGCCTTGGATAATTTGACAGAATAGGCAGCTGTGAATTTCTGTGATTCAGTAAGAGCAACGAGGCAGGAGACATGCTATTTCCCCTAAGTGTGAGAGCCAGTTAGACATGTCTATCACAGTGATTTATCCAATTATATCTATGATATGGCAACTGTTAGATATGCCGGTTGGCTGCTGTGCACACTTTTATAGCAGTAAAGTCAGTCAGTCAGCTGCAGTACTAAATCTGTCCATCTATTCTCAACTGTCAACAGCACTTAATCCCTCCTGTCTGTTTGACTGCTAGGCACCGCAGCACTTTGTACTATCCTCTTTAAATAGTTGCATGTGAGAACTGCTGTGGACTGCAAAGGAAGTATTTTACTGTGATTAACAGGTATTAACTTGTGAATAGTCTGTAAAGCAAGAATGCTCAGACTCTTAAAGGGGTAGTTTGGATTTTTTGAAGTGCAGTTTTATGGGGTATTTGACTATTGACAACAACAACCATTGTAGCTTGCTGAACATGGGATTTGCTGGTCTACTACTGCCTTTGGTGAATCCAAATTAACCCTTTAAAATGCCAAAGTCACACAATAACACTAACAAATTAACGAATTGAGGCAGCAGAATAACAGCAGCTCCTTTATTTAGGAATCTTAAATCACTGTTTTTCTCAATGGAGTCTGGTTTTGAAGAGAGCGCTACAATGACTTTTTGTTCCCGTTTAAAATCACTGTCTAAAGTGAAGCAGTGAAAATAGTCTCAACATAGTGGATACTTAAACCAATACATTTTTTAAGGTGGGACTTTTTTGGTGCCTAAAATACATTTTGTTGCTGACCCCTCCACAGCAGTAGATTGCCTAGCTTCCATGTTGGATTCCAGCCTGTTTCTCCAAACTCGGGGTGTGCTTACTGACATCTACTGTACCCCCCAACTATCCTTTTAATGTCACCCGTACAGACTGACAATATACTACCCATAATGCATTATAGACTCACACATTGCAAACACAAAAATGAAGGCGAATATTTTTCCTACCATTTTCATTTTTCATTTTCATTTACCTCCTAGTTAGGGTCCAGGCAGCTAAGCTGCCAGGACACCATTGTAATCCTAGGTATTCTTCTTCTTTCTTCTTTCTTCTTCGGAGGAAATCATACTTCCCATGGGTGAAAACTCACCAAACTTTGCACAAAGGTCCAGTCTCATGCCAGATATCCTCAGCTGTAAACTCAAGCCAATAGTCCTGATGGTGGCGCTACAGCAAGCGTCTAAAGTTCAAAATTTTGAAAATTCATAACAAATCAACCATGCATGCTACAACTTCACAACTTTCATCTAACTGTAGCCCCAATACTGAAGAAACTTTTGTACATTTATTTTTTTTTCAAAAACTGTAAAACTTCTTAAACCTATCTCCTCCCACAATTTTTGCTCAATTGACACCAAACTTGCTACAGAGCATCTTCAGACTGTCCTACAAAAACTATGTTTCTCAGATTTTTGATTTATCAAAAATTGAGCCAACAGTGCATCAAAATGTTTGACTGTAAACGGTACTGTAAACATATACATGCAAATTCTTGCTAAATAAATCTTCAATGTTCATGAAAAAAATGACAAAATTCTAGAGTCATGGTAGATGATGTGTGGCAAATTTCCGAATTTTATCTCAAAAACTGAATTTTTGACAGCATTTTGAATTTTGCTCTAATGTGAACAATTGGAGTCAATGTAAAAATGGCAATTTTAAACATCAGTTTTTCACTTATGGAACAAATCAATCATTGTTACAAACAAATTACCAACATCTCCATGCTGTCTAGATGCAATATGTGTATTTTTCAGATTTTTGTCTTAATAACTGAATTTTTTACAGTGGTTTCAAATCTGCTTTTCCATGCATGGATGGCTGCTAAACCTGCATGTCTGGCTAAGTCAATTTGTGAAGCTACACATGAATTGTCACTGACTAATTAGCTCAGTGAGATAGAAATTGATTCTTAGTCTCAGAGGTTGTGAGTTCAAGCCTCAGCTGATGCAAATGGCAGATTGTGTTGCTAAATTCATAAATGTCTTCCAATTCTTCTGCTTGTTGCTCAGAATTGCATAAAAATGCCCGGACCCGACCCATCACATTTGCTACATTGCTAACTGTATTATTATTTACAGCACAGGACAAAATGTTGTGGAGCATGTGCACACCCTTGAAACACTCTAAACGGAAGTCAATCACACCTTAAACAAATCAGTTATGTATATATATATATATATATATATATATATATCAAGTCTCCTATTTCTCATGCCTGGCACTTCTCCTGTTTGAAAGTGACACACTAGACTGTCGGCCTATTTACCAAAAAAGCAGTGCAGGTGTCACATTATTGAGGCTGAACCCAACTGCTGATACAGGACAGTTTGGTGAGTGAAACACAAGTCTTTGAATTTTAAAGGGAATTCAGTGGTGGGGAGAGGTGAGCAGGGGTCTTGGCAGAGGGGGTAGAGGTTGTTATCTAGAAAAGGAAGGCTTGGCAGGGACGCTGTCTGGGAATTAGAGCTGACTGGCATACTGGCTTTGCTGGAGAGAGAAGAACAGGTGTGAGCCTTGAGCAGGCAAGCAAACAAACAACATAGTCTACTGTTACTGGCAGATTGGCAAGCAAAAGTGCTTAGAAGCTGGGTGCCTGGGACATTCCAAACCGTGTATAGCACAACAATCTGGCGGGGACTAGAAGTTAGTGCAGAGTACATGTTGTGGAGAAGAGATGGCTTGATGGGCCTTTTAAACAGAAGACGTTCTGATTGTCACAGTAGAACAATCACAGGTGTATATAATGTTGGCTGCTGTGATTGCAGGGTCCTGGCATCATGCATGCTGGCACACTGTCACTCTTACTAGAACATTTGAATAGAACAGAGCCATCATTATTGTTATTAGTGACACCTGTGCTTTTCCCACTATGACAAGTCACAGGGTGCGTTCTGAATCACATACTTTTTCTTTTTACTTTTAGTATGTACAGCAGCTGCCCTTGCAAAGTACATGCTGTTGCATGCAGTATGCACACAATCGGGACATACTACTTCTTCATAACACTGCGCCCTAAATGTTGACCCTCTTGTTGATATATCCCCTACCTTGGAGATAGAACTGTTCACTGAGCTCACCAGGGACAGAAGTCCACGTCTGATGTTATTATTTTGCAATACATGCATAACTGCAACTATTGTAGATTCTAACATATTATATTCATGACAGTGAAATTACATCTGCAGTTCTCTGTCAGTGTAATGTAATACTTTTTCCCTTTTGTTGTTGGTAACATTTATGATTATTATGTTCAATTAATTAATATTGCTAATATGACTATTCGACTGGTCACTAGTCACTTCAATGCTGTCATCAGTCATTGCAGCTTCTGTTGTTGTGGAAGTTCTCTGCTGCTGGGGAAGAATGAAATAGAGACTTCTGCCGACCGACAAGATTTTTATTTTCTTTGCAAAGAAAAGGTCAATCAACACATGAGCGGTCAGAATGAAGAAAGACCCCGAGCATGGGAAGGCCTAAACATTTATACCTGAGGAACGCCTCTTAAGGTGTGTTTCACACCCTTTGTCTGCTGCAGGGACCGGCACCCCTACCCAGAGTGTTTTCACACTCTTTTGTCTGCTGCAGGTATTGGCATCGACCCCCTAGGGTGTGTTTCACACCTGGGGTATCCTGCAGGATTTTGTATCCAGATGGGAGGTTAAGAGGTCTAGACATCACAATTTAAAACACAAAAGGACCTGGTATCTTGGTGAGAAAGCGGGAGGTGGGGCATCTCAAGTAGTTGAAAACACAAAGAAATTGAAATTACAATTACACTGTCAGCTGTCAGTCAGCTGTCAGTCAGCTGTCAACGTATTCTCAAGCTTTTCATCTGTCTGTGGCTCAGTTGATGTGACTCTTCAGTAGATTGTGGGTCAGAATAGCCAGAAAAGCATGCTGGCTTGCATACTGCAAAAGACGACCGGATGCAGTGGAATGTTCGGTTACTTTGTAACCTTGGTTCTCTGAGTGAGGACATTATCTCCCCACCCAGTAGTTATATAATAACTAACTCTTTAAAGAGTAACTAAACCCTAAAACCATTTTTTCAGCTGATAATCATTGTTTCTGGTTGTATAGTAGTGTTACTGACTGATCCTGCTCAAAATCTTGACAGTTTAGTGCAAACTGTTGAAAATCTACATTTTATTTTAAAAATGTGGTATGGAGTGCCCTCTACAGCTTGAAATCTGGTTACTACACTTTAATTTACATTACATTACATTGGAGGCGAATGATTCTTTTTCGAGGCGAATGACGTCACTAACCGTCCACACTAAAGCCTGCCCTCCTCCCTTTACTCCTCCCCTTACTATAAAACCATTCTGTCCGTAGAGAGAGCCGAGCCTCGGGGGGGTGTATGTGCGGCCGGGCTGCGAGGGAGGGAGGGGTGGATGGATGCGGTGGGCTGCTGCTCTGAGCCCAGGCTCCCAGAGAGGGAGAAATAGAACCGGCCGCCTTCCCTTCTGCCCATGTGACACAGCTAGGGGCAGTTTTCCAAGCCACCATCGGCACAATGAAAATAAGTCGAAGTGTGGAGCGGAGGAGAGGGACCTCTCTCCCCGCAGCGAGGGACAATCTTAACTCCGCCCCCTTCTTCAGCCGCTCGCCTGTCTCACCCCCCCAGACGCTGTGTGCCACTGTACCGATGGCCCCTGAACCATAAGCATGACCAACCGCCAGGTGCAGGGTTTGCGTGCAGGAAGACCACTCAGTTGCCTGCTGCCAGGCCACTGACAATAATACACCCTGGCTGGGTAAGGCGCCCCTCCCAGCTCAGGGGCATGGAATTACATGGCCTACTGTGTGGTGGCACTCAGCACATGCTCCCCAAAGGAGGTGCCAGCAACCACCTTCAGCCAGTAAAATCTGTAAAATGTGGATGGACATGACCATGTAGCAGGTGCACAGAACTCAGAGAGGGTGGCACCATGCCACAAGGCCCATGAGTTAGCTACATCTCATGTTGAGTGTGCCCATGCACCCACCAGTACTGGCATGCCCACCCCTCTGTAACGCTGCTGAATTGTCTCGGCGACCCAATCAGACAGCCTAACCTTCAACACCGGCTGGCCCTGGCACTGGGTCTTAAAGCAGACAAAAAGTTGGTCTGTCTTTCTAAATGCGGTGCGCCAGACATAGACCTTCAGGGCTCTAACAAGACAGTGATTTGAGTCTTTTTTACCCCCACTATCTTCCTTGGGGTTGTAGGGTTGCAACTCTATCAACTGATTCATGAAAGTCTGTGAGTACTTTGGGCAGGAATGCAGGGTTTGGACGCAACATGGCACCAGCATCATCCGGCAGGAAATAACAGCTCTTATCCACTGACAGAGCATGCAGTTCCCCCACTCTTTGGGCTGATGTCACTGCCAAGAGAAAAACCACTTTAAGACACAACCACTTAATGCTGACTGACTCCAGAGGCTCAAAAGGTTCCTCCTGAAGGGCAGCCAACACCTCACCCAGGTCCCGCGGTGGAATGGCTGGCCTCCTGGTGCTCAGTGCAAGCCGTCACCAGTCAGTCACCATCTGCAAGCCTAAAATCCCCCGTACAAGCAGCCTTGATAGCTGCCACCATGTTTGTAAGGGTTGAAGGTAATTTTCCCGCCTCAAGCAGCCCTGCAGGTACCGGAGCACCTCTGGGGCTGCACATGTCAGTGCATCGATCCGGTTAGTTGTGCACCACGATGCAAAGAGCTCCCAGCTGTAAGAGTACGCAGCCCTTGTAGACGATGCCCGAGCACTCTGCATGGTCTGAACCACTGACTGCGCAAGTTCCAAACCTAGCCTTCCCAAAGTTTGAGCCCCTGTGGAAAAGGATGGAGCAGGGCCCTCTACACCTGACTCAGAAGGTCTGCCAGACAGGGAACTCTAATCGCCTCCCAGCCAGCAGGGGCACAACCTCAGAGAGCCATGTCATGTGGGGCCAGTTCAGGGCCACCAGGATCAGCTGCACTTCCTCCTTCCGAACTCTCTGCAGCAGATACGGGAGGAGAGTGAACAAGGGAAATGCATACAGCAAACCTTGAGGCCACTGGTGTGCCATGGCATCAATGCCCGGGGGAGAGTCCCACCCCATGGAAAAGAACAGTGGGCAATGGGCATTGTCCCTGGTTGCGAAAAGGTTGGCCACTGCTCTGCTGAAGCGGTGCCAGATCTCCCTGACCACTTCCAGGTGCAGCCTCCAGTCCCCTGGACTTGGGCCTCCCCTGGAGAATAGGTCCGCCCCCGGTTCACCAATCCGTGTGCATGGCTCTGATGGACAGGAACCGTGTCTAAGCCTAGGTCTACAGCCTGTGTGCTATTCTGCAGAGGTTTGGGGAGCCCAGGCTCCCTTGCCTATTGACATATGCTGCTGCCACTGTGCTGTTGGTTCTTACGAGCACGTGACAGCCTTGCAGACTCGGGAGAAAATGCTGGAGGGCCAGGTGAATGGCTCTCAGTTCTAGAGCATTGATATGCTTGCCCTCCCAGCCGGCACTCCACACCCCACTGGTGCCACTGCCCTTGTGGAGTGCACCCCACCCCTCCAAGGACGCATCCAGTACTGCATCAGCTAACCTGGTGATGCAGTACTCTATCAAGCATACTCCCCCTTGAGATGTTGGCTGGGTCCTGCCACCACTTGAGGTTCGCACAAAGCTGCATCAGTGACAAGCACTGTTGCCTGCAGCTCAGAGCATGTGAGCGGAGCGGGTGAAAATTTCCGTTCCTCGCTCACAGACCTGTCACTTTGCGTCGCTCGTCCGCTCCGCTTGGTTCTGCGCATTCTTCGCTCCACTCCGCTCCGCTCCATCATAAATTTTATCCTGCTCCACTCGCTCACCACTCTGCTCAAAAAAACTGTGTTGTACTACCCTAACCTGTAATCTTCTATTCACAAATAAAACGGGGTCTGCCCATTTTTCCAACAGCCCATTGGTCCGACATCCCATTGTTCCGACCATATTAAACCCATTGTTCCGAAGTCCCGTTGTTCCGAAATCATCATGATGCCCTGTGATTAAGGTCTGGTTAGGTTTAGGCACAAAAACCACTTGGTTAGGGTTAGGAAAAGATCATGGTGTGGGTTAAAATGAAAAAGAAAGTGGCAAACACATAAGCCGTGAGCCTGATTCACATCAGGCCTTTCCCAGCTGACCCAGAGCCGGTCGCGGCGCACCATCAAGGCAGAAATACGCTCGCGGGGAGCCGTTCAGCACCGCAGACAGCTCCCCACACAACCCGGACCCCAGAGTTAATAACAGGTGGTTATGGTGTTTCACTCTCTTCTCTGTATGACACTTGTATCTCGACCAGTAGCCTACTTTTGTTGCGTTGCTGATCCTCTATGGTACACAAATACAGTAATAATCACATATTGGAACAATGGGACGTCGGACTAATGACAGGTCGAAACAATGAGAGGTCGGAACAATGCTATGGCACCAATAAAACATGAGCTTGGTAGATTCTCCGGGGATGGCACCAATAAAACATGAGCTTGGTAGATTCTCCGGGGAAGTCCTCTCCCCGCAGTTAGGGACCGTTCTACACGGTACCGCTGGCAGGGTGGAAATAAGTCAAAGTGTAGAGGAGACGGACCAGGTTAAGCGGCCGACCTCCGAAGCCCTCTCGCCTCTCCCCGCAGTTAGGGACTGTTCTCCAAGGTACTGTTGCTTCTCTTCTCAGTTTCTTTTCTGAAGTACACAGTAAACTCCATAGTTGTGAAAGAAAATAGTGTGGGTCTGTGCAGGTGCAAAGATGCATTCTGGGTGGGGCATGAGCGACCGGAGCGAAATTGGAGCGAGAGATAAGGCTCCGCTCCACCTTTTAAAAACAAATAGCCGCTCCTCGCTCAACACAAAATCCTCCCGCTCCCCACTCCGCTCCGCTCACATGCTCTGCTGCAGCTGTCTCTGCTGACAGAGCCCCAGGCTGAAGAGATGCCTCTGGACTGGATGCATGTGTAAAGAGCCAATGGCAACACTTGTACTAAGGCTGCCATAAGACCCAAGAGGCGGAGACACAGCTGCAACGTGGCCCTGGCACCCAGCCAAAAATGAGAGAGGCTGATCCTGATTGAAACCTGCCTCTCCTGTGACTGCATCACCTACCCAGCTCTGGCATCCAGCCACATGCCGAGAAACTGGGTGGCCTGTGCAGGCTGGAGACTTCACTTTTTCTTGTGAATGTGATCCAACAGCACAAACACATTATGGCGGCACTGCTCCTCTGTCTGTGCACATATTAGCCAGTTGTCCAAATAATTCAGTATGCTGAGACCCTGCCCCAAGCATCCATGCACCGGGTGAAGGTGTGGGGTGCCAGCGAGATGCTGGAAGGGAGGACACAGAACTCAAAGGTTTTTCCCCCACTACCAGATCCACAAACCTAAAGCGCTTAGCTGGCTGCGGGCCCTGAGAAGGGACTGGTGGACGTCTGCCAAATGATGCCATCCTCTCTGTCTTTCTCTCTCTTTTTTTTTCTTTTTTGTTTTTTGAGAGTGATGTCAATGTATTAGGACCAGAAAGTGCACTCCTTAGCTATAGCAATAGTGCTGCTAACTGTCATTAATTAATTTCCCTGAGCCAACAGATGTGAGTGTTGCCACAGTATGGATTATTTTCTTTGACACCAGTCAGCGGGACACTTCTACTAGAGGGAGATGTTTTTGTTGTAATGAAGAAATGGGATGCCTCCACATGTGCGAACCAGAAAACCAGCTATACCGGCCACGTAAAGTGGTGTGTTTTAAAGATTATTAATTTTCCATGTCGATTACCCCAGATGGGGATAATTCCCATAGTTCCCATATAACTACTGGGTGGGGAGATAATTTTGATACCATAGAAAACATCCTGGGAGTTTTGGCTTACTGCATTTCACATACTATGTATTCAGACATACTACCTCTCTTTCTGGCATACTATATAGTATGGTAGCATGGGTATTGGCATGCACAGAAAATGTCTGCTGTGAGAAAGGCCTTTTGGCAGACTGGTATGCTGATTGCAGATGATCAGAGAGATCAGAGAGTAATGAAAACTAAAATCATCACCCTGCGGTAGTATGCCTCCATGCACCAGCCAGGTTTCTTTTACAGTTTACATCCATGTCTGTGAAAATATGGATGATTTACAGAGGATTTATACAATCAGCACATTTTCTAGGTGGGCACTCAAGATCAGAGTCACCAATTCAGTATCTGACCAAATGTTTCTCCTTGTGTTCCTGAATTATGACATTGAGTGATGGCCTGAGTCATTGCCAGAAAAGTGTTTTATGCAGAATATTATGATGTCACAGTGAAGTTGATCTTTGACCTTTCGGATATAAAAGGTCATCACTTCACAATTACATCCTATTAGATATTTGTGTGAAGTTTTATAATAATTAGTGTTAGGATTCTTGAGTTGTGGCCAAAAAAATTGTGAGGTCACAGTGACCTTGACCTTTAACCACCAAAATCTAATCAGTTCATTGTTGAGTCCAAGTGGACATTTGTGCCAAATTTGAGGACACTCCCTGAAAGTGTTCCTGAGAATGGGATGGACAACCTGAAAACATATTGCCTTTGGCTTCAGCTATCACCGGCACAGAGGCATAAAAACCAAACACACACACACAGGCCCAGCCTGTGACAGCTCACTGGCAGGGTCCATGAGGACGCCACAAAAATGTCATATGGGATAACATCAATAATACATTAATATTATGATATATATTATAATATTAAAATGTTTTAAATTAATTATACTTAGTAAATATATAAAGTGAAACAGTGATCAATATTTAAAGCTCAGAAAATAAAACTTGCACAATTATTTAATATCATTTCAATGTGTTTTCTTTAAATGTGATTCTAATTGTTTAAGGTCCTTACCCATATTTTAACACTGCAAGGTAATTTAAGCTGTAAAATGTCTGACAATCTCTTACACTTACTTTTTTTCAAGACAATTAATGAGACTACACTGTGATGACATCACTACAACCCCCCAAACATCATTCAGTGTTTTTTCTCTAACAGATTTGGCAAGTAAGAAAACATTCAACATTTCCCAGTCCTTTTTTTTATCATCTCTAATATTTTCAATACAATATCCAGAGGTTTGATATGGCACTAAACAACTTTTTGGTATGTAAAGAGTAATGGTGTCCTGAGCAGAGTATGAAGTCATACTCCTGTTTGTGTTGTAATTTGAGCTTCTCTGTGGTTTGCTTTGGTAGCTGGTCCAGTCGCACATACATGTTAGTGCATATGGGCCACTAATGTGACATGAAATTTTGATTTCCAAAGCCCTTTATGATGTAAAAATAGATCTCCAAAAAGGGCTCTAAAGAGCTAAGTAATACTTTTTTATTTCATAACAAAGAGGAGTTTGTGCATCAATATAATAAATAATTTAAACCCTTGTTTTTCATGAAATAACAATATATTTAAATAAACAATTTTACACTTAAAGTGCTTTTAATATGTGATTTCTCAACAATATTTTAAGAAGCTACAAAATAAATTCAGCCACAAAAAAAGCCTGAAAAGCTGGAAATCAGAACTGAAGTAGAGAGAGTTGTTGCATTGCACACCATCTCATTTAGTTGCATTGGTGTGAACCGGCAAGTTTTTACAACGTTGCAAAAGGTGCTTTGAAAGTAGCTGCCTGATTCAACTTGTCTCATCTGGAATCTGTGGTTTGAACTGGGCTTTATGTTATACCAAAGTTCATGATCACCACCAAACTGGAGTCGTGCTGGGTGAATGGACTGACAGCACCGCGGTCTCTGCAACAGTATTTTTGGACAGACTGCTGTGTCAAGTCTTTTTGGTCCCTAAGAGGAAATTCACTCACGTACAGATTACCATTTTAGATGCAGTGTGTGTGTGTGTGTGTGTGTGTGTGTGTTCCTGCTGAGGGAGAATTCAAGGCAGGAGAGGAGAATTGTATGGTTGATGGTGTCAGAGGCTGATTTTGGTCAGGTTGCTGTAGATTTGTCTGGAAAAATTAGAGGAAAGAGTTACACCTGACAACTGTGAAGGATATGGTGGTGTTTGTTTATGGTGGGAAAAGAATGTCTTGCGTTTGGTTGAGCCAGAGTGTATGAGCTGTGAGTAGTAGGTGGACTGGGCTTTGATGAGAGCGGCTTTGTATTGCTAAAGGTAGTCTGTATAGGCTTGAGAACGTACTGTTAAAACATTTTTTTTTGTAGTCTTTCGAGCTGGTGCTTACGGGATTTCATTTGGTGGGTGGTATTGTTAGATTAGATTAGATTAGATTAGATTAGATAAAAAAAAAAAAAAAACTTTATTAATTAGCCATGGGGAAACTCACCGGATAGGTCACGCTGCAGCTCATCAACAGACAACCACATTTTCTCACCTGAAAAGCCAATCTCCAGAGCTATGACTCACTTGGAAGTATCCTTTTGGCGATTGTCTTTAAAATGACAGGATTGTGAGTAGCTTGGGATATTTCTCGACCTCAACAGCAACTCTATCTGGTCTTTGTCACACACAAGACACAGCAACAGCGACAGAGTTCTCTTTATGCATTAGTGGTGAGGAGAGGTGTCAAGATGACATAGGCACAAAGAGGAACAGCTGCTATGGGAGTTGGTATGTACCAGCAGAGAGCAAGTGGGGGAAAAACACATTTAATTCCGGGGGTGGTGAGGCTGGAAATGGGACAGTAGCGTGACGCTGATAATAACTCCCTCACTACTGTGTTTATCTCATTATTAGACTCCACTGGCTTCAGTCAGGGTGTACATGAACCCACTCACTGTTTTAACCATACCCTTGATCTAGTTCTGTCGTATGGAATTGAAGTTGATATTCTAATAGTCTTTCCACAGAATCCCTCTCTATCAGATCGTTATTCAATAACTTTTGATTTCTTTCTACTCGATTAAACGCCACTCAGCAACAGTTACTATACTAGGTGTTTATCAGATAGTGCTGTCGCAAAATTTAAGGAAACGATTCCATCAGCGTTAAATTTAATACCATGTCCTTCTGTAACAGAGGTTTCCCGTACGGACTTTTAACTCTCCCGAATTGATCATCTTGTCGATAGCGCTGCAGGCTGTCTGCAAACAACACTCGATTCTGTAGCACCTCTTAAAAAGAAGTTAACAAAGCAAAGAAAGTTCGCTCATTGGTATAACTCTCAAACCCGAAAATTAAAACAAATATCGCAAAACTTTGAAAGGAATTGGCGATTAACAAAACTGGAAGAATCTCGTTTACTCTGGGAAGACAATCTCAAAACGTATAAGAGGGCCCTCTGCAATGCCAGAGCAAACTATTACTCAGCATTAATACAAGAAAATAAGAACAATCCCAGGTTTCTTTTCAGCACTGTAGCCAGGCTGACTGAGAGTCACAGCTCTATTGAGCCTTGTATTCCTTTAGCCCTTAGCAGTGATGATTTTATGAGCTTTTTCAATTACAAAATTCTAACTATTAGAGGCAAAATTCAGAATTCCTCAAATGGAACCAATCTGCCCTCAAACACAGCTGTTAGACGTAATGTATATCTAGATAGCTTCTCCCCGATTTCTCTTCAGCAGTTGACCGCAGTGATTTCTTCATCTAATGCACCAACGTGTCTCTTAGACCCCATCCCAACTAGACTACTTAAAGAAGTCTTACCTTTAGTTAACACTCACATATTAGACATGATCAATATATCTTTATTAACAGGCTATGTTCCACGGTCTTTTAAGTTAGCTGTAATTAAACCTCTTCTAAAAAAGCCCACTGTGGATCCAGAGGTGTTAGTCAACTATAGACCGATTTCTAATCTTCTCTTTCTTTCAAAGATCCTTGAGAAAGTAGTCGCAGACCAGCTGTGTGACTTTCTCCACGATAATAATTCATTTGAGGAATTTCAGTCAGGTTTTAGAGTGCATTAGAGCACAAAGACAGCACTAGTTAAAATTATAAATGATCTTCTGATTGCTTCAGACAAAGGACTCGTCTCTGTACTTGTTTTATTAGATCTTAGTGCGGCATTTGATACAACTGACCATCAAATTCTGCTATAGAGACTGGAACATTTAATTGGCTGAAAAGTTCTGCACTAAGCTGGTTTAAATCCTATTTATCTGATTGTTCTGAAGTTTGTTTTGGAGTTCCACAAGGTTCTGTGCTCGGACCAATTCTGTTCACTTCATATATGCTTCCCTTAGGTAACATCATTAGAAATCACTCACTGTAAATTTGCTATGCGGATGATACACAATTGTATTTATCGATAAAGCCAGAAGAAACGGATCAAGTAACTAAACTTCAAAAATGCCTTAAAGACATAAAAACCTGGATGAGCTCCAATTTCCTTATGTTAAATTCAGACAAAACTGAAGTTATTGTTCTTGGCCCCAAACTCCTCAGAAATTCTTAGTCTGATGATATAGTTTCTCTGGATGGCATTGCTCTGGCTTCTAGCACTACCGTAAGAAACCTCAGAGTAATATTTGACCAAGATTTGTCTTTTAATTCTCATTTAAAACAAACCCCATGGACTGCGTTTTTTCATCTGCATAATATTGTGAAAATTAGGCCTATCCTGTCCTAAAAAGATGCAGAGAAATTGGTCTACACTTTTGTTGCCTCTAAGCTGGATTACTCGTACTTGTACTTGTACTCGTACTCGTACTCATACTCATACTCGTACTCGTCGTCCTTATCCGGGTCCGGGTCGCGGGGGCAGCAGCCTCAGCAAAGAAGCCCACACAGTCCTCTCCCCAGCCACTTCCGTTAGCTCTTCCGAGGGGACCCCCAGGCGTTCCCAGGCCAGCCGGCGGAGGAAACTCATTTCGGCCGCTTGTACTCCCGATCTCGTTCTTTCGGTCATTACCCAGAGCTTGTGACCATAGGTGAGGGTTGGAACGTAGATCGACTGGTAAATCGAGAGCTTCGCTTTCTGGCTAAGCTCCCTCTTCACCACAACGGACCGGTTAAGCGCCTGCATCACTGCTGACGCCGCCCCAAACCGCCTGTCAATCTCCCACTCTATCCTACCCTCACTCGTGAACAAGATCCCGAGATACTTAAACTCCTCCACCTGAGGCAGGACCTCCCCCCCAACCTGGAGTAGGCAATCCACCCTTTTCCGGCTGAGGACCATGGCTTCAGACTTGGAGGTGCTGATTCTCATTCCAGCCACTTCAGACTCGGCTGCAACCCGTTCCAGCAAGAGCTGCAGGTCACTGTTCGATGGGGCTAGGAGGACCACGTCATCTGCAAAAAGCAGGGACGAGATCCTCCTGTCACCGAACCAGACACCCTCCACCACTCGGCTGCGCCTAGAAATTCTGTCCATGAAAGTTATGAACAGAACCGGTTACAAAGGGCAGCCTTGGCGGAGTCCAACTCGCACCTGGAACAGGTCCGACTTACTGCCAGCCACGCGAACCAGACTCGTGCTCCTTCGGTACAGGGACTGGATGGCCCTTAGCAAAGGGCCACCAACCCCATACTCCCGGAGCACCCCCGACGGGATGCCCCCTGGGGACACGGTTGTAAGCCTTCTCCAAATCCACAAAACACATGTGGACTGGTTGGGCGAACTCCCACGCCCCCTCCAGCACCCTGGCTAGGGTAAAGAGCTGGTCCACGGTTCCGCGTCAGGGACGAAAACTACATTGCTCCTATTCAATCCGAGGTTCAACTATCGACCGGACCCTCTTCTCCAGCACCCTGGAGTAGACCTTACCGGGTAGGCTGAGGAGTGTGATCCCCCTGTAGTTGGAACACACCCTCTGGTCCCCTTTCTTGAAGATGGGGACTACCACCCTGTTCTGCCACTCCAGAGGCACTACCCCCGATGTCCACGCAATGTTGCAGAGGCGTGTCAACATTGCCCCAGAAATTGTACGACCCGCCTCCGAGACCCCCGGCTCTGTTTCCTCAATGGATTACGTGTTGGTGGGATTGAGGAGCTCCTCAAAGTATTTCTTCCTGGATTACTGTAATTCCCTATTATCAGGTAGTGAAGTGTCAAAAATCGGTGCCTGGAAGTGGGCCTGTAGGCTCCCGACCTTGAACCTCTTTTCTCTTGTCAGTTGTCTTCAGATGTCGATTTGGTACCTTAGGCTCAGCTGGCAAATACTTAAAGAAACACTGGAAACAGACAAAGTCCGATGCAATCAAGTTTAATGTGTCAACAGGCTTTAACACATACAACTTAGCGAGTCAAACTCCGGAGTGTGACTGAAAAACTGCTCTCAGCGTCCTGGCTTATATGCTGGTGGAGATTCTAATGAGTCTCCACCTCTTTTGCTAATCCTTCCCACTCAAGTCCAATTCTATTGGTGGTAAACTTTCCTTTGTGTCCAATTCTGATTGGGCCCGTTTTTAATGGTGTAATGCAGCCTGGAATTTCCCAAATCTTCTACCCTTAAGTCTGGTTTTGCGTTCACTCTATTTTTAAAAAACATGTGAATTTTGGGGACTTTCTTTATACAGTCCTCAGTGCTCTTATACAAAGTGAAACCAGAGCACAATATGTGAATGTGTGTGTGTATTACAACATTTGAATGTGTGCTTCATACAATATGATTACATAGTCTGGTGTTATGAATACTTTGACATGTATAACAATGTTTTATCATATTCAGATGCAGATCAAGGTGTTTTATAGTGCCTTGTACATAAGACATGATTATATGATCTTTGTCTCATAATCAACTTATGTATCCTAACCCTGTTACTTGATTTGAACACAAAATTTTACACTACATTCCCCCCTTTGGGGCTCCATAGTCCCATATAACATTTCAATCACAGAAAGAGAGAAAAATATATATTCCCCCCTTTGGGACTTTATAGTCCCATAACTATTGATTAAGATTAACCATTACCACACATGAATCATTTTCCAGTGATTATTAATAAGTCTGACACATAAATCAGATTTCATCAATTATCATTTTGTCACACGTATCTTCATTAGTAAATAACATACTTCATGTGTCTTCTTATAAAAGATCAGTCAGAAATCACAGTTTATCAAACTTGCACACGAATCACCTGTCAATGATGTATGATCCATGCACAATGCCCACGGACTGAGCAACATCAGTAGACCCTGCACATGAACCACGCTCCATCGATAATCATCAATACTTTTAGGAATTTATCATCATTCATTATTACTTCTTTTTGTCTGATCATCATGGCATTATCATACATAGCTCTCCATTGCTAATTCATTATTTCAATGTCAGTCAGTGTGACCTAGGAAGCGCTGGACCGCCACCTTCTCTCTCAACATGGAGACCTCTGTCAGGAGGGTATCTTTAAACTCAGTCACTTCCTTAAGCTGAGCACGCAATTGCAGCAGCTCTTGGGTGGTGCGCTGCTGGTGCTGTCGGCTCAACGTATGATTCTCACCCTTCCTGATTGCATAGGTGTCCCGGTGAATTCTGCAAAGTTTCGTACGCAGTACGTAGGGGAGACTGCGCACCAACATGCGGTAAGGTCCTTGGGCAACAGAGTGAAGTTGGGTACGCAGCACAGCTTCTATCTCACGATGTCGCTTGTGTTTGGCCTTTCCATCAGGCAATAGCCATAGGTTGGCTTCAATGAATTCTGGGACTATCCCATATTCGTCTTCCAATCTCTGGCGTGTGTAGGTTTGTAAAGGTTGTACCGGTGTGGGGCCTATTGGTCTACCCCGTGCGTTCCTCTGTCGTTTGACTGGCTCTGGAGGGGGCTCAGGAGTAGTGGGTGAGTAACTTAATGACTCGGTATCATCGTCCGTTGTTGATGAGGTGTCATCACACACACGGTATTGGGAGGGAGGACATCCACTCTGACATGGCATTTGTGGGGAGGTGGGTGTTTGAACCTCTCCAGTGCCTGCTTGTGAGGTGGTAGGCCCTTGAGCCCCCGCGACTCTCTGCATGTACTCTAACGGGGGATATCGTGGGTTTGGGTTTTCTGGGATGGAATCAATTGGGGCCTGGCCTCCCCAAGTGGAGGTGCCTGCTCCTGGGTCAGAAACTTCTTGGGGATTGTCAATATGACTGGGGGCTCTTGGTGGTGACAACAGTTGATGAAGGATGTGGCCGGGCGGAGGGTCGCCCAGAACTGCAGTGTAGACCTGTGCTGGCGTCATCGTGTAGGGGTTGGAGCCCGTCTGGACGCCTTCATCGGGGTTGCAAGTGGGCACCTGGCGGCTGCCCACGGGGTAAGGTGGTGGAGGGTGACGAGGAGGTCCCATCACGCCTGGCACCTGCTGTTGATACTGGAACACTGGCTGGTCCTCTGGGTTCTGTTGGTATGGATGTGGGGTTCTCCAAGGCTCGGCCATGGTCTGTATCTATCTTAGAGGTTTTTAAAGGACATCTTTAGTGTGCTTTCCCTTTTCTGTTAGTGCTGTATCTGTCCCTTCAGTATTTAATATTGTACATAAGCCATGCAAGCAAATTACTGTGTTTAGTGGTTAAATGTTAGTAGGGTTTGGTGACAGCAAGATTTTTAGGTGCTCTTACACTATCTCCTCATACTCTTCCTCAGCTGACCCACTTTTCTGATCATTTTGGTTCAGTGTTTTGTTTGGCATCATTATTTCATATTGATTTCCCTCATTCAGCCCTGTGATTTGGTTTAAATCCTTAGGAGCTTCTCTTTCAGAGCCACCCATGTCTTCATATAATTCTGTGTCTGTCTTGGGATGGGGACCTTGATCTATTACAATAAATTGTCCCGCAACGCTTGCCATCGTTCTTTTGATTAGGAGTTGCACTAGGGGAAGAATACAACAGGCTATTATGAGAAGGGCCAAAACAACAAGTCCCAACAACATTCCCATCATGTGTAAAATCTTCCCAGGGGATAATGTTGATAACCAGTCCCAAATTGAGGAGATTTTAGTGTTCCAATTTGAGTGTTGTACATGTTGGTCTCGTAAGGTGCATATGTTTTTTAAGGCTTTGGTTAAATTGCCATCCTTCCCTGTGTGCATGGGGATAACGGTACAACAATGTTCTCCAACTACATCACAGACCCCTTGGTCTTGAGCAAGCATAGTCTCGATGATGAACCTGTTTTGCATAGTCATTAAGGATGTGGCATGTAACTGCTCACTCACACCTTGTAAGGCTTCTATAGTCCAATTCACAAATCTTTGTTGGTTATACCACAAATAATTTATCCAACGGCTGTTACGAGCGGTGTACTGAGCATTGGCTATGGCTCCCCAGATTGGCCAGGAGCCCAGCACTCTACCTGTCTCTATCCACTCATCTGATATAGCCTATTGGTCCCCGGGAACCCCTTGTGGCACCTGATCCCATGTAATGTACACACTAGCATCCTCCTCCCAGGAGAGCGTTTGAGTATCAGTCGATCTACGAGATCGTGAGTGAGTATTGTTATTTTGGCTATTATTTAAACTCATGATTGTGATTTGTCCTGTTAACATTACTGGAGTGCAGACTCCTGTCCACTTCGCTGGCAGCACAGCTTTTACCTGAAGATCGCTCTCACACACCCAAAATATATCTGCCAGTGGTGCTGTTCCATTGGTCAAATTAAATGTCAAAATCCAGGTGGTATCATTATAATTACGTCCCATAACGATTGAAGTGTTCCCGCCATTGACC
>NC_065525.1:1826592-1829335 GCF_006386435.1 Epinephelus moara | reverse complement strand
AGACTGCTGCTGTGTGTTGTGTTGTTATATGGCGCCAGCTCGTTGTCTGTGTCTTGTATTTCTTCTGTTCGCGCCTTGTCGGTCTCCAGCGTGCCTTGGAGTCGTATAGTAACGTGTTCTTTTGTGGATTTGGCAGTAGGTTCTTTTTGTCCTTGTCTAGGGCCTTGGGGTTGCCTAATTTCTTCTTCTAAGGCCTCTATTTCTTGGGACATCTGGTTCAATTTTTTGTTAGTTTTGTCAATTACCTCTTGCATTTGTTGAACCATGTCCCCATAGCCACTCTCAACATCTGGACTTTGGTTATTTCTTTCAACCTGTATGGCACTCACTGTGTTGCCTGGGCCAGGTGGTGGGTCAACGGTAGCTCTTCGCCTACGCCACTCCTCTTTAAGGCGTTCCATCTCTCTTTCCATTAATATTTCCGTTTCTGAGGTACTTCGGCGTCTCAGCAGTTGCTCCTGTTTTGCCTTTTGTGGGTGTCTGGTCTCTTCTCTAGGGAGGTCATAACAGCTTGAATGGTGGGGCTTGGTATCTCTCACCTTTAGTTGTCTGTGTCTTTGATCTTCACGTCGTCCTAGGGGTGGGACTTGTTCCTCAAGGGGAGGAGCTTCCTCTTGGCTAGCAAGTCCTGTTAGTTCCATGTCTGTGGTCCAGGCACCATCACTAATTCTCCTGTTGTGAGGTGTTTGTCGACGCAGGTATGTTTCTGGACCACTAGTTTCTTCATCTTCTCCATCAGCTATTGACCCATCAGTACTTTCTGTTTCTGAGAGGAGAGCTTCCTCCATATGTAGCTGTCTTCTCGGAGTTAATAGTTTTCTCCGTTTGGGTTCCTTTTTAGCGTTCTTGGTTAAAGTTACTGTAAAAGTCCCTTCCATTTGGCCCCCCAGCTCTGTGGTTTCTAACAATGGATATTGTCCCATTATTGGTTGTGTTAGCTCTTGTGGGTATGGGGGTGGTGGTGGTATGGGTGCTGTATGTGCTATAGTGCTGTAGGCACTATAGAGGTTGTGGGCGTCACCTTTTCTTTTGTCTGTTGTTCTTCTTCTTTTTCCTCCAATTGCACCATCATTCTTGTCCCTGTTTGTTTAAACCATCCCAATACCTCTCTTTCCTTTGCTCGCTTGTTTTTCAATTTGTAACTTGCCTTAGTGTCGCGAGCCTCAATGTGTCTTAATTCTGACTCCACCTCATCACAGCATGCCAGGTTGAAGGTGCCATCCATAGGCCAACGATGCCTTCCTGACGTTCTTTTGTGCCATTTGGCTACACAACGTCGGATTCGTTTAACTCGAGTTGGATGTTGTCTCATCACTACCTCTATGGGGGTTAAAACCCCTTTCTCCATTTTATCCTGTTTGGCTCCCATGAAGCCTTGTTTAGCTTCACTATTTCTAGAGATTTCTGGTTGTTCGTCTGTCTCTGTGGTGCGTATTAGCACTACTATTTTCCCTACTGTTATGGCAGCTTTGTATCGTGTTCCTCCAATTGGGTTATATTCTAATTTATGTGATCCGTCCCCCTGTGGAACTTGAACTATGCACCCGAATTTTCCTGTCTCCCACTCAGCTTTTCTGGGTACTACAGTGATCTGTAGTCGTGGATGATATATCTGTCCAGTTCTACTTTGTATTCTTATCTGTTGCAGAGGCAGTGAGGCTACTGGTGCGCCTTCATAATTTTCACACAAGTGTTGCAATAGTAAATTTAATGAGAAAGTAATCCACAATCTGCGCAAAATCGCTTCCCACGGGGCACCTGGAAACAGTTCTTTTACTCTTTTCAAATTCACAAATTTGGTGATTTGCCAAAGCTTTTGTTTAATTTCTTGCTCGCTTTGCTCGTGCTCAACCCCCTCACTATCGTAATATGTCCTCTCTATCCAGAAATGTGTTCGTATTCCCCTATATTCTATCGGGCCCTCATTTAAGCAATGTTCTTCTCCCCAAATTTCGTCTTCAACAATCTCTCCCGCATCCATCTATTTTTAGATACTCAATGTTTCTCCCTTCTGAGCTCACCTCCCTACTTCAACAGGTTGATTTATCAGTTTAATTTCTTTTCTGCTGGCTCTATTCCACACCCCCTCCTTTTGTACTCTCTCTCTTAGATCAGCCTTCTAGTGATTTTATCAGTTTTTTCAATTATCTTTATTTAACTTTGTTTTATATCTACAACATCTTATTTGTTACATTTAATGTACTATAATGTATTCACACTAACTTTACACATTACACTTCAGTAGGTTATAGGTATTTTATGACTTTTTATACATTTTCAAGCATATATGTTACAAGCATGTATACTACAATTTTTACACTTCGATCGATTTACTTTTTTAGATTTTTCTTATTTTCTCTGGATTTTCAGCGTTCTGCCCGTGTCAGACCTGTTTTTCGCAGTGACCTCCCCGCCTTTTTCCAGCTGAGAGGTCACCTTTCAAAACAGCGGTATCCACAGAAGCTTTTTACTTTAGGCCTTTTCCTTATCTCTATTTCCCTAGCTCTCCGTCTAAGCAGACCTGGCGGTTGACACACACACACCTGCCCCTACAGACTTAAAGGTGCGTGTGGCAAGTCACCAGCGGTATCCACGGATTCGCTTTTGAGTACCTCTGACTCTTTTATCTTTGCATTCCGTCCGAGCAGCCTATTGGTTGGCTCAACGCCCCTGCCTTTACAGATTTAAAGGATGCGTTTGTCAAGTCAATAGCGGTAACCACGGATATGCTTTTATATCTCTT
>NC_065525.1:1781556-1826297 GCF_006386435.1 Epinephelus moara | reverse complement strand
AGAGCACAATATGTGAATGTGTGTGTGTATTACAACATTTGAATGTGTGCTTCATACAATATGATTACATAGTCTGGTGTTATGAATACTTTGACATGTATAACAATGTTTTATCATATTCAGATGCAGATCAAGGTGTTTTATAGTGCCTTGTACATAAGACATGATTATATGATCTTTGTCTCATAATCAACTTATGTATCCTAACCCTGTTACTTGATTTGAACACAAACTTTTACACTACAGTAGCTCTAATAAATCTTTGAAAACTCTCCAGCTAATCCAGAACGCAACGGCACGTGTGCTGACAGGAACTAAGAAACGGGATCACATTTCTCCTGTTTTAGCTTCTCTGCACTGGCTCCCTGTAAAATCCAGAGATTAATTTAAAATCCTACTCTTAACTTACAAAGCTTTAAATGTTCAGGCTCCATCATATCTAAGAGAGCTCATAGTGCCATATTAACCCACCATAACACTGCGTTCTGAGAATGCAGGGTTACTCATGGTCCCTAAAGTCTCCAAAAGTAGATCAGGAGCCAGAGCCTTCAGCTATCAGGTTCCTATTCTGTGGAATCATCTTCCTGTTGGGGTCCGGGAGGCAGACACCATCTCCACATTTAAGACTAGACTTAAGACTTTCCTTTTTGATAAAGCTTATAGTTAGGGCTGGCTCAGGCTTGCCTTGGACCAGCCCCTAGTTAGGCTGACATAGACCTAGTCTGCTGGGGGACCTCCTATAATACACCTCCTATAATACACCGTGCACCTTCTCTCCCTCTCTCTCTCTCTCTCTCTCTCTCTCTCTCTCTCTCTCTCTCCTTTGCTCACACTCATGTCCTGTTACTGCATCTTGCTAACTCGGCTCTACTGCATGTCACTAACTCGGCTTCTTCTCCGGAGCCTTTGTGCTCCACTGTCTGGCAGGTTAACTCGTATTGCAGCGGTGCCTGGATGGTGTGACATGTGTGGTTGTGCTGCTGCCGTGGTCCTGCCTGATGCCTCCTATTGCTGCTGTTATCATTAGTCACACTTCTACTATTATTATACACATATGATTATTGTCACATACATTTACTATCATATATTAATATATACCAACAACATATTGTGCCACGATTCCTGGACTCCATCATCAGAAACATCTGCTCTTTTAATGCTGTCACCCACTGCTTTCCAGGCTCCACCACTCCAATTCTCCTCCAAAAAATCCCAGAGCTGCTGGGCTCACTCCCATCCTAGGTAAAAAAACTGATTATACACGTAGGTTTTAATGATACATCTCTTCGCCAGTCCGAGGTGACAAAGGAGCATTTTAAAGAACTTTTTAACTTTCTGAGTGGCTGCGGGAAGTCTGTTTTTATCTCTGGGCCCCTCCCCTCCTTCGCCCGTGGTGCGCTGCGTTTCTGCAGGCTTCTCAGCCTGAGCACCTGGCTCCAAGCCGCCTGCACTCTGAGTGGGTTCAGTTTCACTGATAACTTCAGTTTGTTCTGGAACCGCTCCGAGTTTTACAGGGCTGACGGTGTCCACCCCTCTGGTCTGGGCAGCAGGGTACTGGCTCACAACATCCAGCACGCTGTGCAGACCACAACATCCACACGTGACTGTCTGTCACCACCTCCACCACTAGCGCTCCCAACTGTCCTCCTCCGGTATTGAAAATCAAGCATACAGTAGTAAACAGAGCGATTCGAATGAATCGGGAGTGGAAAGTCTTCCAGACAGTAAACAACTCACGAACAATCTGGGACTCAAAAGCAAAACCAAAGGGTATATTAGGCGGACATCTAAATATACAAAGCTTAAAATCAAAAAATGATCAGGTCAACCACCTGCTAACAGAGTCAAATCTAGACTTTGTTGGTCTATCAGAAACATGGCTACATAAAAACTCTCCCAGTGCTGCTGTTTTAGTCCCAGGTTACGTCACTTACAGGAAAGATCATACAGACGCAAAGGGGGGCAGGGTTATGATCTATGTAAGAGACACTATCCGTTGCAGTGAGATTGAATGGCAAGGTTTAAATGATTTAGAGTGTGTTGGATTAAACATGGTTCTTGCACCTCAGATGGCCCTTACATAGACCGGCCACCATCTGCTAACATTGGCTTTTATGATCAGTTCAAGGAAATGTTATATCAGTGTGACTTCAAGAAGGAGGTCATAGTGATGGGTGATCTTAATATAAACTGGGAGGACAGAATCTCAAGTAAAAAGTTGAAACAAATCACACATAGTTTTAACTTAACTCAGATGGTTAAAGGACAAACAATGCCAGCACCCAAATTGATCTGATCCTCACCAACAGGCCTGAAAGGATTACAAAGACATACAACATGGTAACTGGGCTATCAGATCATAACATGGTACTCATATCAAGAAAATTAACCAGCAGGCGGTTTACAACACATTCTGGAAATAAGGAGTTTATTGGTATTCCAAAAAACAAGCAGGAACATTTCAAAACAGCCATACAACAACTGGAATGGGACAACTTGTTATTGTGATCTGGAAATAACTACCCAAAACTACAGAGAAATTACAAACTAAAATCAAGAATTTGCTGTTAAAATAAAACGGAAAGACAGGAAACAAACTCCCCTGGATAAACAATAATATAAAACTGTGACACCGCCACAAAGGTGAGGGGAGAGTCACGCTAGGTCAGATTGGTAGAGGGTTTTAAAAAAAGAAACAGATTAGCCTTCTAAAAGAGAGGCCGTTTACACGTACACTGTGATTTTGATAAACGGAGACATCTTCCTTCGTTTGTGCCCTTCGTTTACATGCAAACGGAGATTTCTCCTCTGAAAACGAGTCTTTCTAAAAACTCCGGCCAGAGTGGAGATTTTGGAAAACTCCGGTTGCGCGTTTGCATGTAAACTGAGATAAACGGAGATAAATGGAGTTATAGGCAGCCGACGTCACAGTATGCGCCGGAACTTGCGCCTGTGTCAAAAGTGCGACCTATGTTGCTATGGTGACAATGGATACATGGAAGGCTTGAGCTTCTCGTTACACTGCCACCTACAGGTTTGGCATGCTCTTGTATACACGGGTAAGTGTAAACGAAGATCTTTTTGAAAACGGAGACGGTGAAATGTCCGTTTATTAAAATAGCCGGCAACGTGTAAACGGCCTCAGAATCTATTGTGTGTCTTCCAGTGTCTCCCTTTCACCCCTGCTCTAATCTTGTTCCTCCTGGGAGTTAACTGTGTTCAGGTGTGCTGCACTCAGGTGAAGGGGCGTGTCAGGGAGGAGATAAAAGAGCAGGGAATTGTTTGGGGAGGGTTCTTCCTTTTTTGATTTTTGCGTGGGAAAGAGGAAGGGGAACAGAGGTGCGGTGGTGACAGCCTGCCTTGGATCAAATTTTCTACGTCCCATGTTTTTGGTGTTTCCTCATGAGTGTTTCTGTGGAGGACCAGGAAGAAACGGACCCATCCTCTAAGTAGGACCAGATTGTTTTTGTTTATTCCACCCCGGTGAGTGTGATCCCTCTTTTTCCTCAACATTTTTCATTTTTGGCAATGCATTGTTTTTTTCCTGGAGCCTGTTTTTTCAAGACAATGGACTTTCCTTTTGCACTGGGATTATATCTACTTGGATGAGGACAATTATTATTAAAGGGACATTCTGCCGAATACCTTTTTTTTTTTTCCTCCAGCCTTTTTTCTTTGTGTGTTTTCATTTGGGGTGGGTGCATGGTAAAAATAAATCAGCCTTGAGTATATTTAAGTTTTGTTGTCTATGTTTATCTGCTGGAGTCAGTAAGGGTCCAGGGTCAGGCCCCTTAATTTTGCCTCCCTCCACTAACCAAGGTCGAACTTTAACTGTAGCATCTGAATTTAAATTATGACAAAGCTTTAAAGGTAAGCTGTAAGCTGAACAGACAGGTTTTAGTAAGGGCCGCCACTCTTGCTCTAACCTACGTACTCTTATGAATGTTATTTACTCTAAGCAGACCTCTAATTTACCTGAAGTCGTCATATAATTAGATGCAGAAAAAGCGTTTGACTGAATAGAGTGGGATTACCTGGTTGCCACACTTAAAAAATTTGGCTTTGGTGAGCGCATTACATCCTGGATCCGTTTGTTATATACTAACCCACAGGCCTGTGTCCGCACCAGTGATACATATTCTGATTATTTTGCACTTTCACGCGGGACCTCGCTCTAGCGATCGAACCTCTATCTATTGTCTTGCGCTCCTCCCCATTATTCCAAGGCATCTGCCGGGAGGGCATAGAACATCGCATATCTCTGTACGCAGATGACCTTTTATTGTATATCACAACCCTGCCACTGCTATTCCTACTATTACTTCAATTTTAGATGAATTTGGCTCTCTTTCTGGATATAAAATAAATTGTTTTATTAATTGGAGTGTTTTCCAATAAACACATCAGCGTTGAAACTGCATCAATCAGACATGTCTTTTCACTTATGTCAATCTGGGTTCAAATATCTTGGAGTAAACATTACCCGCTCTCATTCAGCTCTGTTAGCAGCAAATTTCACTCCTCTACTGTCTCACACTAAATCTGATTTTCAGAGATGGAATAATATGCCTTTGACTTTAACTGGCAGAATTAATACTGTTAAAATGGTCATCCTACCGAAATTTCTTTACTTATTTCAATTAATCCCTCTGTTTTTACCGTTCTGCAACAATGTAAAATGGCCGGAGGCCTTGCACTTCCAAATTTTTTATATTATTATTGGGCCGCTAATATTTATAAGTTAATATTCTGGTTTCACTTGTCTGACTCCTCCTGGTGCTCAGTCGAAGCCAGATCATGTACTTCATCCTCTCTCCCTGCTCTCTTATGTGCATCATATCCAATCTCTTTATCTTTATATGCAAATAACCCAGTTGTTTTATCTTCCCTTTATCTTTATATGCAAATAACCCAGTTGTTTTATCTTCCCTTAAGATCTGGTATCAATTTCGGCACCACTTTACATTCTCCTCTGTCTCAACATTAAGTCCCATTGCAAACAATCATCTATTCCCCCCTTCTACCTTAGACTCCACTTTCTCCCTGTGGAAAAGGAAAGGAATCACATGTTTTCGTGATCTCTACCAGGACGATATTTTCTCTATGTTTTCATCCCTATCAAGCAAATATGATCTGCCACGCTCTCATTACTTTCGTTACCTTCAGATTCAAAACTATTTATCCTCTCAGTTCTCTTCATTCCCCTCACTTCCTGCCTTATCGCCATGGGAGGAACTACTTAAACTTCCAATAGATCAGAAATCTCTTACCTCCCGGATCTACTCTTCAATCATGTCCTTTGAGAAGAAAACTGCTTTCAACTCTTCAATCATGTCCTTTGAGAAGAAAACTGCTTTCAAAATAAAACTGGCCTGGGAGGAGGAAATCGGGGTCAAGCTCTCGGATGAATATTGGGCTGGGGCAATGGAAAGGATTAGCTCTACCACCTCGTGTGCACGGCTGGATCTCATACATTTTAAGGTGCTATAAAGGCTTCATTATTCTAAAGCTAAACTAGCAGAAATTTATCCGAGTGCAGACAATAGATGTGATAGATGTAGCCATACCCCTACAAACCTTAGTCATTTGTTTTTCTTTTGTCCTAAATTGCAATCATTTTGGGGTGTCTTTTTTAAAATCCTTTCTGACATCTTAAAAATTAAAGTGCAACTAGATCCTTTGACCGCCATATTTGGAGTTCCTGAACTTTTTGCCAATTTATATACCAACCATTTAGATATCATAGCGTTTTCCTCTCTCATTGCCCGAAGGAGGATTTTACTGTCCTGGAAATCCCATCAGCAGCATCTTGGCTAGAGGATATGTTGTCTTTTCTCAAGTTAGAGAAAATTAAGTTCTCTCTCAGAGGCTCTGCTGGAAAATTTACTGCCAGATGGCAACCCTTTTTGTCTTATGTAAACAGCCTCCATAGACTCCCAACTGAGCAGATATAATCGCCTCTTTTATTATTACTTATTTATTGTTATTATTAATTTTATTTTATTTATTTTTGTTGTTTTTTTTTTTTTCCCTCCCCTTTTTTCTGTCTTTTTTTCTCTTTTCTTTTCTTTTTGTTTTGTTTTCCTTTTCTTTTTTTTTCTTTTTTTTGTGGGGTGGGTGGCAGAGTAGGGTAAGTGATGGGAGGGTGGACGGGCGTGATGGGGTGGGGTTGGGTTTGTACGCTTGGCTAGTGTGACGGTCAGATGGAAGGCTTGGGGTTGGAAATGACTGCTTCTGTTTCTTGTTTTATGAGTCCCCGCCTCCGGTGTTATGGAGGTTGGCAACTGAAAAAGTGACATACTAACCCCATTATGAATAATAATATTAATATTATTTTGAATAATACCCTGTGTCACACCAATTTTCTGTTGAGTTGTATGTCATGTGTCATGTTTGTACATGCCCTTTTTTTATATATATATATGTGGGGAAAAAAATCAATAAAAAACTGTAACAAGAAAAAAACCAAACAAAAAAAACCAAACAAACAAAGGTAAGCTGTGATTGTTATAGATGGTGGCCCTCACGGGGAGGCTACTGTTACTTGGTTAGATAAACTGATTTTGATATTTTGTTAGATTTTCATTAGGTTTGTTTTGTGGGCGGGGAGAGCCTAGTCAGGAAAGGGATACTCCCTCCTTGAACCCTGGCCCCTTTGTAACCTTTAGAGAGCCTGTAGCAGAGATATCCTCCCTCTTGAGTGATATGTATTTGGATGAGGAGAACGAAGAGGATGTCGGACTTGCTGAGGACAACAGAAACCTGGATGGCACACTTACCACTTCCACTGAGATTGATGAAATTAATACAACGATCCAGCTCCTCCAGGACAAAGTCAGGGAATTGGAGGAGGACTTTAAAATGTCAAGTGAGAGTGCCATTAATAGAGAAGAGAGCCTCAGGGGATATGTCGACCGAAAGTTTGAAGCTTTGGGGGAAATCATAAATAAATCAATTAATCAGTTGGAACAGGCAGTGGTGGATGTTATGCATAGGATGGATGTGAAATGGAAAAGGGAACTAGACAAAATGAAAGTTGCCAGCACACCCCAAACACAGCGCACCATCCCGCTGTGGTCACTGGACGTTAGTGATATCCCCAGTGGGGCTTCAACTGTCTCCAAAGCATCTTATGCTAAACCCCCAGTTCGCATTATGTTTCCAACTTTTGGAGAGGACAGAGATACAACAGAGGTCTTCAACTTCGTGGAACAGTGTGAAAACTACCTATCCCTACGGCCCCTATCTGACAGCGAACTAATGGCTTCCCTAACAGCAGTACTCACAGGCCCGGCTAGGAGCTGGTGGATGGCAGAAAAGGCTAAAATAAAAAACTGGAAGGTCTTTAAAGCTGCTTTTTTGAGTGCCTTTTTGCAAACAAATTATATGACAGAGGTGGAGGAAAAGTTGAGAGCTTTGGTCCAAGCCCCCTGACCAGTGCCTGCGAGACTTTGCATACGATTATAGGGCCTTGTGCCTGAAGTGGAAACCAGATATGGCAGAGACGGAGATGGTGAGAAGGATAATGAACAACTGTAATCCCTCCTTAGTAAGTAGCTTACGAGGATCCTGCCATACAGTGGAACAACTTGTCAAGGTGGGGTCAATGGTGGAAAGGGACTGTGCAGCCAGAAAAGAGTATTGGGCTAAAGTGAATAGCCAGAGGCCACCCGACAAGGCAAAGAAAAAAGTTGGCCAGAGACTCAGAGATGGTCAAGACAGCCCCCCCTTCCAACACATTGCCTTAGTTGAGGCTGAACAACCTCACCTTTTGGTGGTTTCCATGGAAACTCGGGGCTACACAGGCGAGGCAGTAGTGGACTCAGGTAGCACTTACACCCTAATGCAGAACAGTCTGTGGCGGCAGCTAGCCAGACCGGGGGAAAGAATGGCGGTTATTGAGGACCGGCCTTTCCTGTTGGCTGATGGGAAGTCGCATACTGCCATGGGAATGGTGAAGTTGGCATACGTTTGGCATGGTTCAGTCTGGCCAGTTGAGACTTACATCATGGATGACAGACACCTGGCTTTCCCACTGATCCTGGGGCTGAACTTTATGGAGAGGACCGGAGTGCAGATTAATGTTGCTGAGTGCAGATACGGATTTAAGATTAGAGGGAGATGGTCCTATTTCCCCTCCCTGAATCAGGGCCCCGGACAGTTGGCTTGGTCTTCCTGTGGGGCAACATCTTCCCACATCAACCTATATGTTGCTATGCCTCCATCTCCACCTCCTGTTGGGGTCTCCCAAAAGACATCCTTGACACACTGCGACCTGCTCAAAAGTCTGTCTGAGAAGGTGCAGCCCCTTATCCAGAAATGGCCCTCAGTTTGCTCAGAGAAGATTGGTAGGACCACCGTTATCAAACACTCTATCCCCACAATGGATAACATCCCAGTCCGCTCCAGAGCCTACAGGGTCTCACCAAAGAAAAAGGAAATCATTAAATAGCATTTGGAGAAAATTCTAAGGGATGACATCATTGAGCCTTGTCAGTCTGCATGGGGAGCCCCAGTTGTCTTGGCAGATAAATCAGATGGTACCCCAAGATTTTGTGTTGACTTTCGAGGTATAAATGCAAAAACCCCACAGGATGCCTATCCCATGCCTTTAATCCATGACATCCTGGAGTCTCTGCATGGAGAAAAGTGTTTCAGCACACTGGACCTTCAATCAGGGTACTGGCAGGTGGACATGGAAGAGGAAAGCAAGGACAAGATGGCTGTTGTGACTCCCTTTGGTTTGTTTCAGTTCAAAGCCATGCCATTTGGTCTTAAGAATGCTGGAGCAACATTCCAAAGGTTGATGGAGAGAGTCCTTGGAGAATTAAGGGGGGCTATTTGCTTTGTCTACATTGATGACATTATCGTATACTCCTCCAGCTGCCAGCAACATCTCAGAGACCTAGATGCTGTTTTCAGCAAATTGCATCAGGCAAAACTGACTTTGAAAGTCTTTAAAAAGGCCAGCAGCACTCAAGTGTCCATCAAACTTTTTCATTTATTTTACTCACAGGCAGTTTACTGGTAGCACAGACGCGTTTCAACACTAGGTCTTCATCAGTGTGTGAGGGTGGAACAGGAAATGACATGTATAAATACTTGTGCTTGACAAGACACAGGTGTAAATTAATTATCAATTAACCTGACTGCTCACTTAACTGACAGATGGTCAATATAGAATAAAACAAACATTGTAAAAATACATAGAAAAAATAGAAACTGTGAACTGGCATAATAAGAGAAAAAGGTACCCATTGAGGCACTGAATAGAACGTGCCACATATGAGTAGTTAATTCCCCTATGACATGCAACAATCTTAATAGTCTCGTACTAGACATAAACATTATATTGGGCACAACAATGACGTATAGGCACAGTAAGGATAAGTAAAGTACCAAGACCGCATAGTATTACAAGAGGGCCAGCACAGTAAAAATAGATAAAGTGCTAGATTGCTTAGTACACTATTGGCAGTGTGAAAAATTCTAACAGGCACAGTAAAAACATAAAGTACCATGTTACTGTTGCTGAGGTACAGTAAATCTTATATAAAACATCTGAAGCAGAATATGCAAAAATGCAAAAAGTATACAGAAGATCAAAGAAAACAACTTAATAAGAGTTCCTCATTCATGCCTCTGGGATGCTCAGTCTGAAGTGTATGTATCCAGAATGCTTCATGTTGTAATAAAAATCTTTCTCTGTTGCCGCCGCGTTTTAAAGGTTTAATCTCTTCTATACCTTGATATCTGAGGGTACAAACTTCGTGTCCAGCACTGTGAAAATGTCTTGCCACAGAAGACTTCTCATCTTTGTTCCTAATATTGCTTTTATGTTCAGAGATGCGAGTCTTGAGTTCTCTCTTTGTTTTACCAACATAACACAGGCCACACAAGCATTTAAGAAGGTAGATTACAAATTTGACTTTATTAAATAGATTAAAGCTGATTTGGCTATCCTACGTGAAGAAATGAACATCAAGCTTGAGCAGCCTCAGCTACAAGAGGTACTGAATAAATGCACTGAATTGAGAGACCCCTATGAAAAGCAGCTGACAGAGAATAAGATGGAGAAATACCGCAGAGACACCATGGATTATAAGAACGGCCGTGTTTATCCATGGATGTCCTCTAAACGGATACACACCACGGTTTGGACGCCAGCGCAGGAGACAGACCAGGCCCCACACAGATATTCCTCCTTCCAGGGGCTCCAGCAGCGACACAACATCCAACAGTGGCCAAAGGCGTTTTTTAGAGCAACCATTCGTGGGGTACAACACGAGGAACAAGGCTCGAGGCGGCAGACCAGGAGGGGCGGGAGACGACACCGTTCGCACCAGAGGCAACACACCCAAGTCCAGGACAGCATCACATCGGTGATCAACCTGTCCAACAGACCCCTGTCCGAGGAGGAGACATCTATCCTGGCTAAAGGTCTTTCTTTTGTCCCTTCTCATAAAGCTGAATCATTTAAAATTAGAGTTGAACTGTTTAAATTTTTTAAGATCAATCAAATTGAAAGCTTTTTTTGACAAAGGGCCCACTAATGTTCCATTCTCCTCACAGACTCTTTTTGCAAATCCCGCCCAACATGACTCTTTTCCACCTGACCCCGCTCAGTCTTATCCAGTGGTGAGCACGAAGCTTAAGGCCAAGAGTACTTTTGTTCCCCCGGCCTTGAACCCTGCTGTTGCCACATTCTGTAGGCTCATGGAACAAGAGGTGAATGATTTGTTTAAAGTTGAAAAGAGACTGCATTCAAACATAAGCCCAAGTGAGCAACAAGCCATATACAAACTCTGTAATGACTCTGATGCGGTGGTTTTTCAAAGTACAAAAGCCTATAGAGAAAAGGTTTTGAGACAGTTGAGTGACAGTTCTTTCTATGTTTCTCTTTCATGTGACCCTACTATAAGATTTCAAGATGAAATTCATACCTTTCTCAAAAAATCATTAGAGGACATGCTCATCTCGCAAGATGAATTTAAATTTCTTTTTCAAAAGTATCCTATACGTCCTCGATTCTACACTCTCCCTAAAATCCATAAGAGTTCTGTTGAGCCAGTACCTGGACGTCCCATTGTGTCAGGCAATGAATCCTTAACTGAGCCTATTTCTATTTATCTTGATTCACATATCAAAGATCTTGTATTCAAGCTCCCTTCATTCCTAAAAGACACAACGAATTTCCCTAATAAACTTGACATGGTACAAAATATCCGCAAAGATGATTTGATTTGCACAATGGACGTCATGAGTTTATATACAAATGTGCCACATACTGAAGGGCTAGAAGCATTGAGATATTTTCTCAATCTACAAACTTTTTGGTAGAAATGTCTGAACTTATCCTGAATAGGAACTATTTTAAGTTTGAAGACACCTTTTATTTACAGTCTCAAGAAGTTAGCATGGGTAGCTTCTGTAGCCCAAATTACGCAAACTTATTCATGGGAAAGTTTGAGGAGGATTTTATTTATGATAACAATCCATTTCTGCCCTTCGTAAAATGTTGGTTTCGCTACATTGATGGTATTTTTTCATATTTTCAGGCACTGTTACTTAACTCGAAGACTTTAAAATTTATATGAACTCTAGGATGCCTACTATCAGGTTCTCGCTTGAGTTTAGCTCTAATTCAGTTTCTTTCCTTGATGTAAACGTGTGTAAAGCTGAACAACTGACTAACAGTGTGTTTAGATAAAAGACCGACACTAATAGTTTCCTACACTTTGCTAGCTACCATCCACCTGGTCTCAAAAAAAGTCTTCCGTTTAGTCAACTATTGAGAGTTAAAAGAATCTGTAGTACTGAGGCTACTTTGAATATTCAAGCCGAGGAGTTTTGTAACAGATTTTCAGCTAAAGGTTATGATAAAAAGACTCTTGACAAATGCCTGGATAAGGTAAAACAAGCAGACAGAAAGTCCTTGCTGTCCTCTAAAACACGCTCTCCAAAAGCTTCACGTTTAGTCTGTGCCACTACATTCTCTAATATCTCTGCAGACATTAAAAATTTTGTCAAGAAACATTGGTATATCTTAGCGAGGGATCCACAGGTTGGCCATTTGTTTAAGGACTCTCCAATTTTTGCCCAAAAACGAGCCCCTAATTTGAGAGTCAAACTGGTGAAAATTTACTGTTTTGTTCACCCACAACATTTTCTGTCTTCACTGCCCAATGGGAATTTCCCCTGCCGAAATTGTGTGCATTGTAATGCTATGATTAAGGGTAATTCTTTTATACATCCACATTCTGGTCGTAAATATCCAGTGAAGAGCAGGATTTCCTGCAAGACCAAATTTGTAGTCTACCTTCTTAAATGCCTGTGTGGCCTGTGTTATGTTGGTAAAACAAAGAGAGAACTCAAGACCCGCATCTCTGAACATAAAAGCAATATTAGGAACAAAGATGAGAAGTCTTCTGTGGCAAGACATTTTCACAGTGCTGGACACGAAGTTTGTACCCTAAGATATCAAGGTATAGAAGAGATTAAACCTTTAAAACACGGCGGCAACAGAGAAAGATTTTTATTACAACATGAAGCATTCTGGATACATACACTTCAGACTGAGCATCCCAGAGGCATGAATGAGGAACTCTTATTAAGTTGTTTTCTTTGATCTTCTGTATACTTTTTGCATTTTTGTATATTCTGCTGCAGATGTTTTATATAAGATTTACTGTACCTCAGAAACAGTAACATGGTACTTTATGTTTTTACTGTGCCTGTTAGAATTTTTCACACTGCCAATAGTGTACTAAGCACTCTAGCACTTTATCTATTTTTACTGTGCTGGCCCTCTTGTAATACTATGCGGTCTTGGTACTTTACTTATTCTTACTGTGCCTATACGTCATTGTTGTGTCCAATATAATGTTTATGTCTAGTACTAGACTATTAAAATTGTTGCGTGTCATAGGGGAATTAACTACTCATATGTGGCACGTTCTATTCAGTGCCTCGATGGGTACCTTTTTCTCTTATTATGCCAGTTCACAGTTTCTATTTTTTCTATGTATTTTTACAATGTTTGTTTTATTCTACATTGACCATCTGTCAGTTAAGTGAGCAGTCAGGTTAATTGATAATTAATTTACATCTGTGTCTTGTCAAGCACAAGTATTTATACATGTAATTTCCTGTTCCAACCTCACACACTGATGAAGACCTAGTGTCGAAATGCGTCTGTGCTACCAGTAAACTGCCTGTGAGTAAAATAAGTTTGATGGACTCTGAGAGTGCTCGTATTTTCCATTGTTAAAAACTGACTTTGAACCTAAAGAAGTGCCACTTCTTCAAGTCACAGCTGAAGTTTCTGGGCCATGTAGTCTCAGGGGCAGGAGTGGAGATTGACCCTGATAAAACAGCAGCAGTAACACAATATCCCTCACCCATTAATGTCCTGTCACTGAAGAGATTCCTTGGACTTGTAGGCTGGTATCACAAGTTCATACCCCATTTTGCTGATCTGGCTGCCCCTCTGAACCAGCTGCTGCGAAAGGGAGAAAAATGGGACTGCACTAAGGAATGCCAGGCAGCCGTGGAGAAGTTGAAGTCAGCCCTGGCAAATCCTCCCGTCCTTGCCCAGCCAAACGTATCACTCCCCTTCCAGGTTCACACTGACGCTAGCTCCGTGGGCTTGGGTGCTGTATTGATCCAGTCCACCCCAGAAGGAGACAAGGTCATCGCCTATGCATCTAGAGAGCTTAAAGGAGCAGAGAGCAACTACTCCACTTCTGAAAAGGAATGCCTGGCGGTAGTGTGGGCAGTGGAGAAGTGGGAGCATTATTTGGAAGGAGCTCCTTTTGATGTTTATACCGACCATGCTGCCTTATCATGGGCCTTCAGCACCCCCAAGACAACCTCTAGATTGACCCGATGGACCCTGAGGCTTCAACGCTTTCAGTTCCGGGTCCATTACCATAAGGGCTGCATAAACAGCGTTCCAGATGCTCTCTCAAGGGCCACTGAACCCCTTAGTGATCTCATGATGGCTTCCTGCTTGGCTCCCAAAGCTGAGTCCTGGGCCACCGACCTTCCAACATCGCTGGCAGAAATTGCTCAGGGTCAAAGTCTTGATGACTATGTGCAGGAAATACAGAATAGTAAACTGCCAGCAGCACAGCGGACTGACAGGATGGGATGGGAAATACAGCAGGGTGTCCTATACAGAGCTATTCCCACTAAAGGAGATGGGATGAAATATCAGCTTGTGGTGCCTAAGTCCCTTGTTAGCCATTTCCTGCAGTACTTCCATGACAACCCTCTAGGAGCCCACCTTGGCCGACTGAAGACCCTGCTGAGGGTGTTGGAGGTGGCATGGTGGCCTTCAGTAAGAAGAGACGTTTGGCAGCATGTAAGGGGCTGTATCACCTGCCAGCAGTATAAACCTGGGAATGTAAAGCCTGCCGGGTATCTCCAGTCCACTCCTGTGCAGGAAGCAGGGGTGATGATAGGCTTGGACTTCATGGGGCCATTCCCAAGGAGTAAAAAAGGAGATGTATACTTACTGGTGATAGTGGACTATTTCACAAAATGGGTAGAGTTATTCCCATTAAAAGACAGTAAAACAAACAAAGTCTGCCAGATTTTAAAAGATGAAATCTTCACCAGGTGGGGAGTGCCAAAGTACATGGTCTCTGATTGTGGCCCGCAATTCACAAGTGAAATCCTCTCAGACCTTTGCAAGAAATGGGGAGTAACTCAGAAACTGACAACCAGTTACCATCTTCAAACAAATCTCATGGAGAGGGTCAACAGGACTTTGAAGACCATGATGGCTTCCTTTGTCAAAGACAACCACAGGGAGTGGGATAAGTGGCTGCCAGAATTCCGATTTGCCATTAACAGTGCAAAGCACGAAACAACTGGACATGCTCCCTCCGAGCTCATGATGAGAAGGCTATTGAAAGGACCCCTGGATAGGCTCCTTCTTGTTCCCACTCCAGCTCAACCACAGTACACACTACTTGAAAGGTAGTATCACCTGAGCCAAGAGGTCAGGAGAAGAGTAGGGAAGGCCCAGAGCAGACAAGCCAGATATTATAATACCATAGGATAGATGCGCAGTATCCAGTGGGAGATCTGGTCTGGGTTAGGGCTCATCCCCAATCTAAGGCCTCAGAATACTTTTCATCTAAGCTAGCTCCTCAGTGGTCAGGGCCAGCTAGAGGGTTTTAAAAAAAGAAACAGATTAGCCTTCTAAAAGAATCTGTTGTGTGTCTTCCAGTGTCTCCCTCTCACCCTTGCTCTAATCTTGTTCCTGCTGGGAGTTAACTGTGTTCAGGTGTGCTGCACTCAGGTGAAGGGGCGTGTCAGGGAGGAGATAAAAGAGCAGGGAATTGTTTGAGGAGGGTTCTTCCTTTTTTGATTTTTGTGTGGGAAAGAGGAAGGGGAACAGAGGTGCGGTGGTCCCATGTTTTTGGTGTTTCCTCGTGAGTGTTGTGGAGGACCAGGAAGAAACGGACCCATCCTCCAAGTAGGACCAGATTGTTTTTGTTTATTCCACCCAGGTGAGTGTGATCCCTCTTTTTCCTCAACATTTTTCATTTTCTGCAGTGCATTGTTTTTTTTTCCTGGAGCCTGTTTTTTCAAGACAATGGACTTTCCTTTTGCACTGGGATTACATTTATACTTGGATGAGGACAATTATTATTAAAGGGGACATTCTGCCGAATACCTTTTTTTTTTACCCCAGCATTTTTTCTTTGTGTGTTTTCATTTGGGGTGGGTGCATGGTAAAAATAAATCAGCCTTGAGTATATTTAAGTTTTGTTGCCTATGTTTATCTGCTAGAGTCAGTAAGGGTCCAGGGTCAGGCTCCTCAATTTTGCCTCCCTCCCCTAACCAAGGTCAAACTTTAACTGAAGCATCTGAATTTAAATTGTGACAAGGCTTTAAAGGTAAGCTGTGATTGTTATAAAACAACTAACGAAGGACCGAGACAACGTCCTTAAAATGGCCACTAAGTCCAAACTGAACAGTGACAGGCAGAAATTTGCAATGTTAAGGAATGGAGTGACAAGGCAACTGAGAAAAGCAAAAGCAGACTTTTTCACCAAGATTATTGAAAACTGTCATGGGACTCAAAATCCATGTGGAGTCAAATCAGCAAACTGACTGGACAAGACATTTCCTTTAGAATTAGAATTCAACTAAAGGTCAATGACACAACAATACATGATCCAGCTGATGTGGCACAAGTACTTAACAAATACTTTGTTGAATCAGTAGAAACCATAGCCCAGAGTTTCCCTGCCCAATGTAAAAATATACACACCATCACTACTGGCAGCAGTGGTACAAATGAACCCCCATTACGTCCAAGTCTAGTATCCAGGTCTGAAGTCGCAAGAGTGATCACATCTCTCAAGTCCTCAAGAGCTACAGATGTATATGGAATGGACATACTAATGATAACAGAAACCAATCCATCAATAATTGGTCCATTAACACACATCATAAATATCTCACTGAGTGAGGGGAAATTCCCAGAATCATGGAAACTGGGTACTGTCATTCCCATATTCAAAGGTGGTGACCCTCTCCTTACCTCCAAATATAGGCCTGTTAGCATTTTACCCTCTGTGTCAAAGGTATACGACAAACTGGTCATCAAGCAAATCACTAATCACCTCAATAATAGCTCCTTCTCTCTGCATCTAATGCATTTGACACTGTTAACCACTCAATTCTACTGAACAAACTCCTGAACTTCAATCTCTCCATGGGATTCATCAGCTTCATCAAATCCTACCTCTCATCTCGTTCTCAAATTGTTAGAATTGAAAATCATAACTCCAACCCCTTGCAATTATCAACTGGTGTCCCACAAGGTTCAGTCCTCGGTCCTATTCTGTTCCGCATGTGCATCAATGATTTACCATCTGTGTGTGACAATTGTGATATATTAATGTATGCTGATGACACAGTTATAATTGGTCATGGAAAACACCAGGGGAAGTAGCAACAAATTTAGCAGATGCTATGCTATTAGTCACAGCCTGGCTTAAACTGTCCTGTCTGCAACTTAACCTATCAAAAACAGTCTGTATGTTTTTCTCTGAAAAAAAAAAAAAACACAACGTAAATGTGATGCCAGATGTTTTCATCTCTGGAGAGAGGGTACAGGTGGCTACAGAATACAAATACCTACGACTGCACATAGATTCAAACCTCAGCTTCAAAACCCACATTAAGAAAGTCAGGAACAATAAGTTCAGTTTATCAAATTTCAGATTCATCAGGGACTCAGCAGCCAAGATGGACTTCTTCGTGATGGTTCTCTCCCACATCACATACTGTCTGACAAGTTGGTCTACTGCAAACACCACAACAATAAAAACTATAGAATCATTATATAAACAAGCACTTAAAATAGTAGACAAGAAACCTTTCAGATTTCATCATTGTCATATACTGAATAAATATAAATTGCTTAGTTGGGAAAACCTCATTATATTCAAAAACATCTGTCTGGTATATAAGATCTTGCATGGTTCAGCTCCTCCTCCTCTCTCTGACTACATTAATTTCAGATCTTCTGGTAACAGGGGTACTAGAGGTGCAGTGAGGGGAGACTGCACAATTCCCTTGAGAAAAACTACATTCAGTCAGGCAGTTTTCTCCTTCAGAGCATCACATCAATGGAATTCAGTACCACAATCAATCAGAGTATCTCCGTCATATCATTCATTCAAGCGCAATGCCAAGAAATGGCTTGTCGAAACACAAAAATGTGAATATTGATGTTTGCCTCACTATTATATAGGAGCATCATTGTGGGTTATTGTCACTCAATGGTATGTGTGTGCCGTACATAATGTTTATCTTGTATATAATGTGTTATCTTTAATGGGTTATTTTTTATATATATTGGATGTTGTATTTTATTGATGCCTTTAACAACTGGCAAAAGGACTACCGATGAAAATTAGCCTCTCGGCTATTTCGGATGCATTTCACATTTTTGTTAAAATGTTGATTAATGTACATTGTTCCCTTTTCAAATAAACAAATAAAAAATTTTTAAAAAAAGATAGCCGTAATTATTATTATAATATTATTACTTAAATTAATGTTGTTGTAAGCTACTGTCACTACTGTCTGTCCTGCATCTCTCTCTGTCTCTCTTCATGTATCATTTTATATACAGATTACTGTTAATATATTATGTTGATCTGTTCTGTATGACATCTATTGCACGTCTGTCCATCCTGGAAGAGGGATCCCTCCCTAGTTGCTCTTCCTGAGGTTTCTACCATTCCCAGTCTGTGATACTGGTCTGTAGTTGTTAAGAACATTAGGATCTAAATTGTTCTTGTTCAAAAGGGGTCTCACCACTGCTGTTTTAAAGGCAGCAGGGAAAGTACCCATTTGAAGAGAACGATTCACAATGTTTAAAAGCTCATCATCAAAAAATCCATTAAATGTTTTAAAAAGTCATGTAGGAATTGGGTCTAAAAGACAAATTGTCGGTTTCACTTGGGAGAAAACTCTACCAAGTGTCTCAGCATCAACCAGGACAAAACTGTCCAGTGTTTCCTCAGGTAAAAACAAGCATTCAGATGTGTTAAGAACTGTATTTTGATAGAGGTAAAATTGATGGCATCAGATCTGATATTTCATCCTAAGTGGTCTGCAAGTCTTCACAAAGGGAATCTGTTGAAGTGCTTTGTAACTTGTTAAAATCAGGGTTGATTAAAAGGTCGATGGTGGAAAAGAGGACTCTGGGATTATTTCTATGATTATTGATTATACTGGCAAAGTAGGTGTTTCTTGCATGTCTGAATGCATTATTGTAAATTTTAAGTTGCTCATGGAATATTTGATAGTTAATTGTTAATTTGTTTTTCCTCCATCTCCTTTCTGCTATCCTGCAATTTCTTTTCAGATTTTTGATTTCTTCATTTCTCCACGTTATATGCCTATTTTGTACCAGCTGAGGTTATTAAAGTTCACTGTGTTGATGTGTTTATCTAGATATGTGCAGTGATATTTAGTTTGCTCTCTGTAATGATGACAGGAATTGATGAAGTGTTTGCGTGAATATAAGGTCAAAGTCCAGTGATGCATGTATTGCTGTTAAAAGTGGAATTTAAAACATAGGAACTAGGACCTGGGGGACATCAATCTCTGACGGACTGGTCAGCAGGTGTGGGTTTGCAGAGTGTGTTTCGGGCATGTTGAACGCCGTATGCCAGGTTAGCGGACTGTAGATGGCAACCAGATTTGTTGAGGTGAAACCCATCTGCCCCAAAAAGATGCCTCCTCTCCCAGAAGACATCAAGGTTGTCTATGAAGCCAACGTTGTGGGAGCTGCAGGCAGAGGAGAGCCAGGTGTTCACGCTGAGCAGTCTGGAAAAACAGCCTATTTCTCTGCCACAGGTGGGGGTGGGGCCGGAGATAAAAACACTCAGCTGTGACTGTTTGACCAGATTAAAAAGGTGGATAAAATCCTGCTTTAAAAGTTCCGACTGCTGCTTGGGGATGTCGTTGGTAGCTGCATGTATGATCAGTCTGTCAGCCTGCGGATGAGACTTCAGGATGCCTGGGATTTTTTCCGTTATGTCAGTAACGGTGGCGCCGGGGAACGACGGTGTGATCGCCCCCTCATCCGCACGATGGAGTTCCCGATGATGAGGGTTGTAGGTGGAGGATCCATCCGGTGTCCAGGGGGGAGGTGGCTGGACCGTGTGCGTGGTTTCCCCCACAGGATGACTCTCCAACTCCGCAAGTTGCAGAGCACGGCCCGGTGGTTGTAGGCGCAGGGACAGCAGCAGCATCAGCGGTAGCAGCGGCGGCAGAGGAGTTGTGCGAAGGTGCACCGTGCGGGGCTCCCACTCCGCCACCGCTGGCTCCAGCAGGAGGAGAAGCCGCTGGTCGGTGCATGGAGTTGGGGGACGCTCCAGTGGAGGCACAGTCAGGAACCACGCAGGCCCTGCCATCCTCACCTGGGTGATCCGGTGCCCCACATCACTGTCATTCAAACTCGTTGTGGTGTGTGTACGTTAGTATAGATCAGTGGATCTTTTAGAAGCAACTGCAGCTCGTATGGCTGGCGGCAGGATGAAGCTGGAGCTGTGCTGTGTGGTTAGGGAAGCAGTTGGTTCAGTAGTAGCTATGTGCATCCTCTCTGTGTGTGTCCTCTCTCATGCTCATGTACTGCATATTAACAAATTTTCAGACCTCAGTTGAGCTGCCAAGTCAGATCAAAGTGTTTGTCCACTAGCTGCTAGTGTTTGTAGTCGTTCTCATTAGAGATGCGCTCACATCTCCCGCTCAACACCAGAAATGAAAGCTATCACAACACTAAAATATTTGGCAACTGGGGCAGCATGGTGGCGCAGTGGTTATCATTGTGGCTTCACAGCAAGAGGGTTCCTGGTTCAAATTCATTCAGAGTCCTTCATTCCATCACACACAGGTTCCACCCTCTACTAGACTCTATGGGTACAGCCCCATGAATGCATGTTCTGTCGCGACATAACATCCAGAGCCACACTGACCCTGAGGTTAGATGCTGTAGCCCGCCCACTTTTTTTTAGTTATTTATTTTTATTAGTGATACAGTTAACGAGACATAGTGGAAAGAAAAAAACAAATAAACAAAAGACAAATCAAGCAAATAAACAAACAAACAAAAATAATGACAAACAACAACAATGACAACATCATATTACAATGAAAAAGATAATAAACGTAAAGAGCAACTAAGCAATATGAATTGATTAGGGGCGATAGGGAAAAGGGAAGGGGGGAGAGTGAATGAAAGTGAGAAAGGGAGAGAGAGAGAGAGGGAGAGGGGGGGGGAAGAAAAAGTAAGAGATCTAATAATTATTATAATAATGATAATGATAATAACAACAATACAACAATATATAGTAATAATTATAATAGTCTTGTTTGTTAGTATTACTGTGGCGGCGGCAGTGGCAGAGGCAGCCATAATTTTTATAATAATATAATTTTATAATAACAGTAAAATGGGTTAAATAATTAGATATTTATATTAATTTATATCAATTTGAGTTTATATTAATTAATTTAAATTAATATGGTTATGGGGGTGGAGCCAAACACACAGAGCCCAAGGAGGGGAGGACACCATCACCTTCTCATACGACAGCCAGCCCCCCCCCAGCAATACAGCCACAGCCCAGGGACCAGACCAGCTAAGGGGTATTCCTCCTATATTGTTTGTTTGTTTTCCTTCTTTCCCCCTTCTCCCCCTCTCTGTCTTTTTTTGTTTGTTTGTTTGTTTGTTTGTTTTGGAGATATAGTTGGACCACTCTCAGACTATTTTGGAGAGAGTCTGTCCAGTGGGAAGTGACCATGTTAATTAATTATTTAATATATTAATTTTTTTATTTTTACTATATGAGAGGTAGGGGTGGAGGTACCCAAGCCAGCTACCTCCCGCTGCCCTCGCCAAAGACCGCGGCCACACCACCAGAGGGCAAAGAGTCGGGAGAGGCGGGTGCCCCCCAGCCCCATGCCCCGCACTGTCTGGCTCCATCCCCCACCGCCTTGTAAATATGATATTACCCGGACTTACGACTGCCTCCACCGCTACCGCCACCACCATCAAGAACCACAACAATGGCAATAATAATAATAATAATAATGATAATAGTAATGATAATAATAATGATAATGATAATAATAACAACAGCAACAACAATAATAATAGTGATAACAATAATAATTTTTTTTAATTTAATTTTTTAAAATTTTATATACTTTATTAATCCCCCTGAGGGGAAATTCAATTTTTTCACTCTTGCTGTCAATTACACACAGGTCCGAAAGACACACACACATACACAAACAGGACCTATACATGCACAAAATGGAGAGATGTCAGAGTGAGGGGGCGGCCTTGGTCAGGCGCCCCGAGCGGTTGGGGGGTTCGGTGCCTTGCTCAAGGGCACCTCGGCAGTAACCAGGCGGTGAACTGGCACCTCTCCAGCCACCAGTCCACGTTCCATATTTGGTCTGGACGGGGACTCGAACAGGCGACCCTCCGGTTCCCAACCCAAGTCCCTATGTACTGAGTTATCATTAATAACAATAATGTTAAAGATATTAGTTCCAACAATAATTAGCCTATTGTGATATATTGTGATATATACAGTTTGTGTAGCCAGAATGAGAGGGAGAGGGGAGGGAAGAGAGAGGAAAAAAAAAAATGGATAAAGAGGAAGAGGGGGGGGGGGGATATAAACAAGAACAAAGGGGAGGGGATCATGGTATGTCTGTAAAAGCATGTGAAGGTAGTGAGAAGGGATGAAGTTGATGCAAGAAAAGTAAATTAAAAAATGTTTGTTATGGGTTGGATATGTGGTCTGATATGTGGTCATGTACGTGGCTCTGGCTTTGGTTACTGATTTGGATTGGATTCTGGGTGGAGTTTAGGTGATTTATGAATACGTTCCATGTTTCCTCAAAGGCTGATATATTGTTTGTTTTACAAGCTGTTATTTTTTTCTATTGAGATATATTCTGAGAGTAAATTGATCCAGTGAGTGATATGGCAGGAATGTTTGGATATCCAGTTTTGAAAAATTATTTTCTTGGCGATAGTTAGAGAAATCAAAAATGGGTTTTTGTGTTTAGTTGGGATTGTGATGTGTGTCAAATCTCTCAGGAAGCAGAGCGATGGGGATGCTGAGATTCTGCAGCCCAAGGTACACGAGAGGTTTTCTGTAACTGTTGTCCAAAATGAAAGAACTGGCTGGCAAGACCAGATGGCATGAAAATAATCATCTGTGTGACCCAAGGTGCATTGTGAACAGATGTCTGTATTAGTCAATCCCATTTTAAACATTTTCCCTTGAGTGATGTGTATTTTGTGGATGGTTTTAGATTGTATTAGCTGTAAATTTGTATTGGTAATCATGGAAAAGATGTTTTTATTGATTTGTATCCAGCACTCGGGGTTGGGAGATAGAGCCAGGTCCTTTTCCCATTTTGTGGTTGGGAATGTTATGGAGGTTTCTGACAGTGAAAAATGTTTATAAATTTTAGAAATTATTTTTTGGGGGTTTGTTATTTTAAAGATTTGCTCACTTAATTGGGAAGGCTGTAATATGTTGTTGGATATGTTGATTTTAGATTTAATAATGGATTTTAGTTGTTGGTATTGGAGGAATTGGTCAACCCCATACCTCTGGATAAGTGTATTAAATGATACGCACTGCTTGTTTTCAGATAAGTGGTGGAGGTGAGTAATTCCTTTTTGTTGCCATGATGGAAAGTGAACAGGAGTGTTGTACAGCTGGAAGTCAGGACTGTGCCAAATCGGAGTGAACCTACATGGTGCCAGTGATGATTTTGTGGGCTTTCCACCAGGCTGTCAGAGTTGAGGAGATTGTGATGTTCTTGTAGTAGTCCTGTTTCTTGATTGATTGTGGTAGGAATGGGAGGTCTGTGAGTGAAGTAGTTTTACATTGATTTTGTTCTATCTGTAACCATGGTATACTGTAATTATCTTTATGGATCCATTTGAGTAAATATTGTAGCTGATTTGACAAGAAGTAATGAAGAAAGTTTGGTGCTTCAAGGCCGCCCTGTGATTTTGCGCTCTGTAATGTTGAAAGAGAGTGGTGAATCTAAAAAGCGGGCTAAATCTGATGGTACTGTTGGTAGGTCCAGATTAGAGCCCTGCGCGGGACTGTTTCCTTCACCCCGCTCCTGCCCGCTCCCGCTGAATTTCTGACCATTACCACTCGCAACGTGTGTGTTAAACTCCCGCCCGCTCCCGCAATATGTATGTCCACTCCCGCCCGCACGCGCAAAACTCTGAGAATTTATGCCCGCACAATAATAGAGATGCATTGATTTTGTGTCTTCTCCCGTCCCGCAGGAGAAAACACGCCATTTTATAGGCTATTAATAAAGAGATTCATGGGGTTGTTTGATTCGTTTCCCTGGCCTGCATGTCTTTTGACGCACTGGTCAGGAATAGTTTCCCTGGCCTGCATGTCTTTTGACGCACTGGTCAGGAATAGCGCTTCTATTTCGTTGTTTTCATGAAATAAAGGCTGTTTCATATTCTATTCTCCTCCTCTGTATTTTATTTATTTTTCTACCTTTATATAATCACGCAGTGATTGAGGTTAAGGGCTCTTTTCTAAGAGAGACCTGAATAAGAAACATTAATGAGAACACAATCAGCACATAGACAACACTACACAATAAATTTAAATATAACTTCGTTTTATCAAAAACTTTGCACCATCACACGGCACATAAAAATAGACTGCTTTGCAAAAAATACAATATGATAAACAACATGAAAAACAGCAGTTTTAAAAATTATTAGCCAGATGTCACAGGTATTCTGTTTGAAAAAAATAAAAATAAGAATAAAAACATTCAAACTCAGGCAGCCTATGCTCAATAACACTGGCATCATCACGCCTCTTTATGTAATTAACAAATAGCAACGAGAGTAGGCTGTGAGTGGCTCAAATAACACTAATAAATAACATAAATAATAAATAAATAAATAAAATAAACAAAATTAACGAATGAAACGAATGAATTTAACAGATGAATCACTTGGCCATAATATTGCTGTGGAGGAAGAGAATGTTGCTGACCGACTACGGTCCCAATCCCGTGCGTCTCTCTTCCAAGATGCGCCCGCAGACACTAAAGGCCCGCTCTGAAGGCGCACTGGATGTGGGGATACTGAAGATGAAACGCGCCAGCTTTGAGAGCGCTGGGAAGTAGAGGGCTCAGTGCGCCTTCAGACCTTGTTTGAGCTTCTTTTCCACATCATTTGTTGACTCCATCCTGTCGCTAGGCTACATCACGATCCCGCAGTGTTTTTTTAGCTGCCCATTCCCGCCCGCAGCAAAGTTCAAACCGCCTGCTCCCGCAAGATTTGCATTGGGTCCCGCGGGACCCGGCGGGACCCAATCACAATGCAGCCCTCTAGTCCAGATTACTTAAAAATGTTACTATTTCTGTTTGACTGGGTTTGTAATTTGAGGAGTAAAGGTTGCTATATAATTTATAAAATATATTATTGATTTCTTGTGGATTATGTGTGACTGTACCTGTAGAATTGAGTGTAGATGGGATTATTGCTTTTTCTTTTTTGTGTTGTAATAGATTAGCCAAATATTTACTTGATTTATTACTGTACTGAAAGTTTTCATATTTGAGTTGTTGAATAATGAATTGTGTTTTCTTGTATATGATGCTTTCAAATTGGGTTTTAAGTTGAACTAATTCATTTTGTTTTTGTTCACAGGGATTGCTGGTTAGTTAGGTGTTTGATTTTTGTTTCTAAGCTAGTTTCTTGTTCCTGTTGCTGTCATTTCTTATGTGATGAATATGAAATGATTATTCCTCTGATAACTGTTTTTCCTATTTCCCATAAGAGTGATGGTGAGATTTCTGGAGAGTCATTCATCTCCAGAAAGGATGCCCACTCTCTGGATTAATGTGATGAAATCTGGATCCTCCAAGAGTGATGTATTGAAGCGCCATCTTGTGGGAGACTTGATATGTGTTTGAATTTTTATTGATAAAGAAACTGGAGCGTGATCACTGATTATGATTGGATGGATTGTGTTTTCTTGGATGTGCTGGGTGAGTGAATTGCTTACAAGAAAGAAGTCAATTCTGGAGGAAGACTGATGGAGCGAGGAAAAATATGAATATTGTCTAGATGATGGATTTTTCATTCTCCAACTATCGCCAAGTCCAAGTTCCTTCATGTATTGTTTGATTACTTAGCTGAGTGCCAGTTTCTTGTGTTACCGGGTGTGCTAGAGCGGTCAGTTGTAGGATTGATAACAGTGTTGAAATCTCTGGCTATTATGATATTTGCTGAATTGTATAGTAAGGAGAAAAAATTATGGAAAAAGGATGGGTCATCATTGTTACGGCCTTAAATGTTTGCAAATGTGAATGTTGTCTGATTAATAGATGCATTAACAATGATAAATCTTCCTTGTGGGTCAATAATGGATGAGTTATGGATGAATGGGATGTTTTTATTGACTAGGATAGAAACGCTTCTTTGTTTTGTGTTGAGTGTGGATGAGAATATTTTATCAAATTGTTTGAGTCTAATGTATTGTAATTCAGAGTTTGTAAGGTGGGTTTCTTGTATAAAACATATATCAGCCTTTAATTTTATGAGCTGATTGATGATTTTGATTCTTTTAGTCTGTGTACAGAAGCCACGTACATTCAGAGTTACCAGGTTGAGTGTCTGCATGGTTATGTGTTTGGTTTATCTTGTTTTGAATGAAGCGTAAAGAAGGGGGGGGGTCGAGTTTCAAGCTGGTTGCTATAACTGCCTTAGACTGTCTGTCAGAGATGGGGACTTGAGTCATTGTGACTTGGACTCGAGTCGACTCGAGTCGCTGTTTTGATGACTTGTGACTTGACTTGACAAAAAATAAAAGACTTGAGACTTGACTCGGACTTGGAAGTTAAAGACTCGGGACTTGACTTGACTTGAGACACGATGACTTGAATGACTTGAGTGTTATTCACATCATGTTTTCAGTTAGAATGTAAAATTAATAAATTAATTTAAAAAATAATGTTGATTACCCGGTAGGAGCGCAGGCTGAGAATGGCGTTGTCATGATTGGATCACTCCCCTGTCAATCAGTCATGCCCTCTCTACGTACCTTACGTGTTTATTGGAGAAACAGGCCCTCTTATATCAGATAGGCATCAACATGTCAGCGGGAGGGGTACCGAGAGTCATCGTCTTCGGCTTTCGGAATTACCATTATTACGGCAAAAGACGAACAGCACAGTGCAAGACATGCGGCATAAACATCTCGGACAGCCAGGCGACAACTTCAAACTTCTTCGTCATCTGAAGAGCCATTCTGCCCAGTAAGTGACTGTCAATTAGCTAATATTATCTGGTTAGTCAGTAGTAAGCTAACGTTAGCTTGATATGATACAGGGGTGGGGTGGGGTGGGTTGGTGGGTCAGTTTGGTGGAACTTGTTTTTTAATTTATTTGCTAACATTAACCCCAGAAAATGTGAGCGAACATTCCGACCGGTTCATCACAAGACCGGCTGTACGTTTTATGAATGAGCAACACAGGGTTAAATGAGCTAAATGGGGAATTTTAGCTGCTGCCTTGGTTAGTGTGTGTGTGTGTGTGTGTATGTGTGTGTGTGTGTGTGTGCACGCGCGCACGCATGGGGGTCGTCCCTGCAAAGTAAACATTGCAGCAATGAAGTCAATGTTTACTGACAGTTACTTATATCTTGTCTTTTCACTTCATTGAGATCAGATTCTGCAGGTAAAATTACAATAATAAGGTGACTTGACTTGGACTTGACTTGACCTATTACAGGACTTGACTTGACTTGACTTGACATAACCTGTGACTTGACTTGACTTGCCCAAGAAAAAATGACTTGGGACTTACTTGAGAGTTGAAGGTTAAGACTTGAGACTTACTTGAGACTTGCACATGTGTGACTTGGTCCCATCTCTGCTGTCTGTACATGTAACATAAATGACTAAACACAGAACTAGACATAACAGTGAGTGGTGACATCAACATAGCATGTAAACAACATAAACACAAAAAAATACGACAGAGAGGTAGATTTTAACTCCTCTGTAGGGTAACGCAGGCGGTTTCCTTTTTACAGAGGAGCAATGTTGGGAGTGAGGCTTGTGGTTGGATAATCAGGGTTGTTACAGTTAGAGGTATGGGTCTATTGCGGTTTGTTCAAAAGAGCCATGGCGTGACTTTGGACTTGTGAAATAATTGTCTGTCGATATAGAATTTGTCCACTCTGATTCATGCGTGTGTGTTGTTTTGTCTGTTTTCTTTGTGAATGGGGTACAGTACTTTCCGGCGTTCGTTTATTTCATGTGGATATTGTTCGTTGAGTCCAAATGATGTTCCTTTGAGTTCCCTTTCTCTGCTTCTGACCAGTTCTTTTTGTTTGAAGTGTTCGAATTTTGTGATGATGGGCCGGGGTCCTTTGGTTGATGGTTTACCGAGGCGGTGTACTCTGTGGAATGTGATGTTTTGTACAGTGTCGGGGGGATTTTCAGTTTTTTATGAGGTTTTCTGGGTTGTCGGGTGTTTGTTCGGAGATGCCAGAGAAGATGAGATTGTCGCACATGGAACGGGTTTGTAAATCCAACATAGTTTCTTTCAGAATCTTGTTTTCTTTGGAGATGGCATGTATTTGTTTGTCAAGGGTTTTAACAGTAGTTTGTAAGTCCTGGTTGGAGTTTTGTAGTGTGACGATGTTGTGGTGGGCAAAATCCAGGTTATTGCGTATGTCTTTAATCTCTTTGTGTAGTGATACTAATAAGTCCAGTTTTTTGTTTATGCTTGCTAGTACACTAACCTCAACTTCGGTGGTTTGTAGATCGTCTGTGTCCGTTGAAGAGTCTTTCGTTTTTTGATGCTGGGTTTGGCTGAGTCTGGATCCATGTTGATCTGTCGGTTGTAGTAGTAGTAGTAGTCGATGAATGCTTCAAGTTCCGTTATGTCCTCCACTGTAGAGATGTATTGGTCCGGGTTGGTGGTGACAGATGAACGGTGAATGTAGTTTGATTCAGGAAGTGTTTCAATCTTTTGTATATCCTTTTAAGTTTATGTGTTTGCTCTGTTCATTCAGTAACAGGGCGCCGCCAAGTTGGATCTCGTTGATTCACGGTGCTTGCACTCACACTGCCATCTCCTCTCCCACTCACACTAGCCCGCCTACTTCTTCTTCTTCTTTACAATCTAAGTGGCTACAGCAGAGAAGTAGGGGGCCCAGGCTAACCCAGGTTCATTTCTATGCACTGAAGCGCCAAGTAGTAACCTGGAGCTACCAGAATGACTGACAACTGCCCCTAACCCTCTCCAACAGAGGAGGGATGAGACAGAGGGGTGGAAAGATGTAAAGCAGCTTATTTGGCCATGGCACATGTACAAATGCGTCCACCCTCAGGGGTGGGTCATCTTGTTATGCCAGGGAAAACCATAGCGGGCAGTGTGTTGACTGGTGAGCAGGTCCACTTCCGCTTTTCTGAACTGAATCCAGATTTGCTCACCAACTCGGGGTTGTCAGAGACAACAACACTCTGAGATCCACAACTACAGGTTCTGTACTATCCTCAACAGGGCAGCAGGTGCAGGATGCTAGGGATTAGCCAATTCTGTTGTACTCATAGGGCTAAGCCCTGGATGTCCAAACACAAGAATTTTCTGTGTTCCAGGTCCACCTAGACCTAAGAGTGTGCCTCTTTTAAATTGATTTGGTTAACCAATTGGCCAGCTTTACCACCTCCAGGAACTGCTCTCTGTATAGTATTCAGAATGTCTTGCAAGCAATGCATCAGTTAAGGATGTGGAGATTCAAAATGGGTCTGAGGGTCTGAGGGTTCTTGGGAACCAGAAATTACATGGAGTAAAACACCTTCTGTCTAACATAAGTTGGAACAACAGACATGGCCTGTTTCCATAACAGATCCTGGATATCTGCTGAGAGGTAAGCTATCTCATCCTGGGACAATAGATCCACCTCTCTGATGCCCATGGACAGGGATTAGAGCTTAGATTCTCTGCCCGAGCCCGAGCCCAGCCCAACCCGGCCCGCGAGCCCAAGCCGGGTCGGGCCGGGAGCCCCCCTCCCTCTGATGGGCCCAGGCTGGGCCGGTCAGATATGACGTTTTTTTTTTTTTTTTTTTAAAGCTATGATTTGATAATGTTTTAGGCTATGTATTGTAGCGACCCTGCAGTAAATGTTCTGTTATAATGTCAATGTTCTGTGAGTTAATGGCATGTTTGGGATTGAATGAGGTGCGGGGTGCGAGTGTGACGGGGATGAGGAGGGCTGTGTGAGTGCGCATGCTGGTGTGTGTATGAGCGAGCTGGAGGAGAGAGCAGGAGTGCACAGATGGAGTTACAGCTAAGTTGTTGTTTGTTGGTTGTTTTGGTGTGGTTACGGCCAACAGTAACCTGTACTGTTCAGTAATAAACGGTGGTTTAATTGCCGAATAACTGCGTCATCCTTTCCACACGTCCAATGTTGCAACATTGTGCGCGCACAGCCCTTCACCACCTGGATCCTAAAATAAACACCTGTTTTATTACATAATCATGCTTCCGTGTTGCGCCATTCATTAAGATCCTATATTTCTGTCATTCAAATAACAAGAATTGTGGTTTAATACTCTTAATTATAACAGCCAACTTACTGAAAAAATGTCAGGTTCGGGCCCATAATTACAGCCAATTGGACGGGACGGGCCGGTCCCGGACATAACGTGCACGGGCTCGGGCCGGGTCGGGCTGGAGTTTTTGGGCCTGATCTAAGCTCTAACAGGGATGGAACGTGGAAGAACTAAGAAGTTAGCCCAGTTTCAATGTCCCAAACCCATTTTGTCAACGCGCAGTTAAGTTGCCACTCTCCATAAGAAAAGTGGAGAAGTCCAGAAGATGAGCCACCAGCTGTGGGGCTATCCTGTCCCAACCTTCTCACCAGAACCTCCATAAATGGAAGGCTGGCCCATGGGGGGCTGACATGGAAAGGGCTGAGCCAGTGGTTATATCCCTGAAAGCATCACCGCCACACATCATGGAAAGGTCCAAGCAGTTGGTGAGGTCCCTGAATGCATCACCACCAGCGTTCCCATACACGAGGCAGCAGCTGATATTGTGTCACTGTGTTCAGTCCCTTTCATTTCCCATGGAGCTCAGTGAGGGAGAAATAGACATGTATTATTTTTATTTGATAATCAGAACAGCCATATCGGGTGATGTGTGTCTTATGACAGCATATACTTAGAGTTCACTGCTCATGACTGGACACAGCACATTAAATTCTTCTCATCTTCTCCTCTCATCTCTGGTGAGGGGAAAAAAGGCACGTATGTGGGCTAGCTGTGGGGCAACAGCTAAAAAGCCGTGATATATTGTCTTGACCATCTCCGCTGTTACATCTTCCATAAATGGAAGGCTGGCCAATGGGAGGCTGACACTGAAAGTTTTGAACCGGTGGTGAGGTCTGTTAATGCAACACCGCTTGCAGACCAGCAGCTAACGGCGTCTCACTTTGTTTAATCCTCTTGTCTCCCATGGAGATCAGGAGGGAGACTTAAAAACATGTGTAATTGTTTTGTGTTAATCAGAGCTGCTATATATTGGGTGACATGAGTCGTCTGGCATCAAAGGGTTCATGAATGGACATAGTGCATTCCACAGAGGTCAGGGGGAGAGATAGACATGAATGCCCAGGGAACATTGTGTATGTATTTTGATATGGTGGCCACAACAAAGGTTAGATATTTCAACCAAAGCAGCCATACTGGATGTGGCACAAGGCAGCCATGAAACCTCATTTGAAAACAGTCTTACGTACCTTATCAGGGAGTGAGTGGCAGGTGGCAACTGCCATCTTTCCTCTTCTAGTTGCTGAAATAAGATTGATCTGAAAGCCTTTCCATGATGGCAGTGGCTCCCAAATATCAGGGGAACTTGAGTCTCAACCACCCATGATGGGAGCCTATTGTCGCGAGACCTCACATAGCCTGCTGCAGCAACGTCTTGAATCAGATTATTAATTTGGCTGATGCTTGGGTCCAAAATGTCATTCTGAGATGGTGAGGGGGGCATTAAGCTGAGAGGGAACCAGCAAACACACACACCTATTTTGTTTGCAGCTATAGCTAGCTGCCCTCCCAGCTGAAATATCAAAATATTCCAGTGTCTCTCTGTCACTGTTGCTGAAGTTCCCTGCTCAACCCATCATGGCCCGCAAAGTGGACTGTCACCGCCAGCAGGAAGTCCAGCAAAGAGTCTGCAAACGAAAAAAGGCAGCAGTGAAGTGTTAGCAGTTGGAGCAGGGTTCTTGACGACATGAATCTCAAGCTCATGCTCACTCTCATGGCAGCAAAGCACCAAATCAAAGTTTTTGAAGTGATCCCACCATTGTTGGCGTCTAAACTTGAGTAGTCCCGGTGGGTCTCGCAGGTTGGTGGCTGCTGAACATCGCTTTCTGCATGGTCTGCCCCAAGGCACTGATGAGGCGAAGTGGTAACTGCATGTGTGGTGAAAGCTCATCAGTGGGCAATCACAATTGCTGAAATGTTAAAGGATGCTCATGCATATTGTGTCCAAGAATACATGATAAATGATACTGTCTGACAGATCCACCAGAGCTACAGCAAATGCACACATCGGACCGACTATGATAAGATCAATTTGGTCTGATTTGGTATAATCTTTCTCTCATTTGTGTGCAGTCACACGAGGGTATCATGTACAATTTGCATATTAAAGTGTATTTAAGTTCAAATGTCTGCGAGACTAACTGCTCCGTCTGTTTATTTTCCAGGGCAGCCATTAATGCCTTTGCTGCTCTGCTGTGCACAAGTAAGTTTTCTCATAACATTTATCATTCAACAGCTGATGGTTTCCATCATACTGGGTGTACATCATAATCATCATCATCAGCATCATCATCATCATCACTATCATTATCATCATGATAATAATAATCATCATCACTACACAACACTACTCAAACCCTTTCTCCAGTAGGGACACGGGCAATGCCTGTGTTTCAGAGATAATTTTCTTGTTGGATGTGAAAGTCACAAGCATTCCAAACCTATGTTCTTCAACATGTGAACATTCTCTTTGTATGAATGCTACTGTGATCCAAATCTTTATTGTGTGGATGTTGATTCAGCATTCACACTAATGAGATTCAAAGCTTTTATATTCTTTCTATTCATCTTCCATACGTTTTTCGGTTCAGTAGTACTTCTGCATATTTTCAGCGACAGAAACCATTCAAATACCAAAATATTCAGCTTTTTCAGGACATTCTGTCCATATCTTTTCTTCTTTCTACTATTTATATCTATCAAGTCTTGAGCAAAACCCCAAAATAGAGACTTTTAAAACTGATTTGTCAGTCATTTTTAATTTTATGCAGATAAAAACATGTCTACATTTTAAGCAAAGTCTTGAGATGCTGATAGTAAAGAGATCATAGCAATATAACTTACAGATTTTGACTTTTATGTCTTTCTCAATTAGTATTTCTCAGTCTCTGCTGCCCCGGATACAGACATACAGCTGATTGGCTGATGAGATCTCCATAACTTTCTGTCTGTTTCTTACTGGTGCATCTATCCATCTGTCTGTCCGTCTGTCTCTCTCTCTCTGCCTCTATCTGTCTTTCTGTGTCATTGTTCCTCTCTCTCTCTGTGTCTTTCTGTCTGTGTGTCTGTCTCTGTGTCTCTGTCTGTTTTCTGTTGTGATTTATAGAGGTCCAAGCCCTAAGAGCTAAAACCCTATTGTTCAGAATTTTTTTTTTTTTGCAAATTGCTGTGAGATGATACATCACAGACACAAATTTTCACAACAGAAGTTGTGTGCAAATGCTGCTCAAGAAACCTGAAACCGTTCAGCGAGATGGGGGCACAATAATGAAGGCCCAATAATGTGTTGAAAGGCCACACCCCTCACACCGTAGGTCAGATTGACTTGAAATTTGACACACAAGTGCAGCTCAACATGCTCTATGAAAAGCACACAAGAACCATCATAATTCCACTGGTACAATTTTCCGCCATTTTGATTTTTTTCAAAACCACATCTTTGACACATCCTCCAAAATCCTAGATTCAATATGTACCAAATTTCTTTGAATCATCACTGGACCAACCTTATCAAAAGTTAGTAAAGCTTGTTGATATCTTACTGCATTTTGAAGGTATTGATCAATCAATTAACTTTATTAGAGGCGTGGCTCAGCACATAAATAGACGTAACTCTACAACCAAACAGCCAATCATCACAAAACTTGCAGGAAATGTCTAAAGATGTGGCAGTAACATATCTTGAAAGTTTCATTCAAATCAACCAATAAAGGGTGCCAAAAATGTAATATAATGGATGTGACACACCACAAACATACTGTAAATCAAAAAAGTTTCAATTTTTGAAAGGTACCGCCCCTTGCATTGGGTTTGACTTGAAATTTGACACACATGTTCAGCCACATGTGCTCTATGAAAAAGCTTAAGAACCATCAAGGTCTGTCGACTAGATTTTCCACCATTTTGAATTTTTTGAAAAACACATTTCTGACAACTAAATTGTAGGTCCAATTTGTATCACATTTAGTCCAGGGGCCAAGGGGCTAATTTTCACAAATTGGTATCACTTAAAGAGACCAAACAATTTTGGTATTTTTGACTTCCTCTGTGTCTCTAGTTTACATTTTGGTATGATAGACCTGCTTATCTAGTAGCTTAATAAAAAAATTTGGATGATCTTTGGGTCCTTCCCAAATTTGAAAATAGTCAAAACTGAGGCTTCTCCAAAAGGGACGGTGTCTGCCTAGCACATGGATCTCGGAAAAATAATTATCAGAATGTCACCAAAGTTGGACTGAATGTTCACAGACAATCGCTGCACACAATGCAGCAAAGATTTCATCAGTACCTTAAAAAATGTATACACCTAAACACACATGAATTATAGGCGGACATGGAATAAGGAATACCAAAACCAAAAGGCATGTATATATGTGTTTGCCATTATTAATGTAAATAAGCCAATCACCCCAAAATTGCATTTATATGTGCCAAAGAATGTCATCTTATCATAAAAGTAGGTTATTAGATTATTCACCAGACCATCTGATGTCACCAGCCCCTGACAGGTAACTGGTGCAGCCAGAACTTCAAACAGACAAATAGAATGGTGCCCTATTAGTACAGGGGCTAAAGGGATCATTTTCACAACTTGGTAGGCCCCTCTCACCCACGGGGACCAAACAATTTTGGCATTTTTATCTCTCTACAGGTCTCTAGTTTATATTTTGGTATGATAGCCCTGCCTATCTAGTAGCTTAATTATAGTTATCACTCTGTAAACAAACTTACACCCGTGTAGGCAAAACAAATAGGGTGAAAAATTAACTAATAGATATCCCCATGTAACTTGCCCAGTTGATCACTCATATTAAGACAAATGTTTTTTGTATTACAAATTTTCTATATTTTATTTAAATATGCACCAGTTTTGTTAATGAAGACAATCACAAGGAGGGGAAATTGATTACACAGTTACTGTGCTAACACTCAGTGTTACTGTAGCCCACAGTAGGCCTACTAGCACTCAGAGCTGCCCAGTTGCTATTTGACCCATAACTAGGAGGCAAAGGGAGTGCTGCCACTTGCCTAAGGTGGACTCCCAGGCTAGCAGAGGGAAGGAGGTGCCTTATTTCTCCATTGTAGGCCGTCCTAAAATAGGAGGGCCACCTGCTGCCCTCATCCTAACTAACACTATTATAGAGCTACTATACTGAAATTGAATGTCAGGGGAGAGCATGGAGAGACAGCAATGGCAGACTTCGAATCAGGTGGAGAAGAGACAGGAGCTGTGGTTGGTGAGTCCTTAAAACAGAGGGAGAGATAATGTCAATGCTAGGAACACAAATTAGAATTTAGACCATCTAGAGCCGTTATATAGTATAGCATTTACTCTGTCACATCATTCATCGTCCACATCACTATCATTCAGCTCCGGAATACATTCCAGCTCATTTGCCTGGTTGCTGCAGGTTTGTAGTTCACACATATCTGTGCAATGTAGACCACTTTGCAGGCATGGCCATTCTGAAAGTTTACATGTTCGTGAACAGGAGCATGATAGTAGGTCCAAAACAGCCTCTGGTGCAGGCGTACCTCGCATCCACTCAATGGCCAGATCCCCATCACGGATCTTCCATCCATGATCCTTTGGATTTGGTACACTTGGATTGCACTCCAGACTCCTCCGCCAGATAGCAGCCTGATAGTTTGCTCATCAAATCAAATCAAATCAACTTTATTTATATGGCACTTTTCATACTACAGTAACACAAAGTGCCTCACAGAGGTTAAAAACAACAAAGATCCAAAACAGAAAGCAAAAAGAAAAGAGAAAACCCAACCCTCCCACCCCACATAGAGATACATAAATATACACATACGCACACACACACGCATGCACACACACACACACACACACACACACATTAGCTATCACTAAAGAGACATGGCCGAGCACCGAGACCCGAGGCAAGGAAAAAGCCACCTCTGGGGGCCGTCCACACTGAGAGGGCCCACGGTCCACAGGCTACAGCCTGATTAAAAAGATGAGTCTTGAACCTCTTTTTAAAAACATCAACAGTCTCTGCAGCCCTGAGGTTCTCCGGCAGGCTGTTCCTCAATTGGGGGCCATAATAACTAAACTAACCGCCTCCCCGTTTGTTTTAGTCCTAACTTGTGGTATGGTTAACCCTTTAATACCGGCGGGGGCATTGATTTTTAAATGCCGGTAGAATTGCAACCAAATAAGATAAGAGCAATAATTCTTTTTGCATTTAAAACTGGAGGAGTTACTCTAACTTACCATGCATTCATCATGTCCCAGAGTGCTGTTTCCTTGCACTGACAGGTTTGTAGAAAAACAGTAAAAAGCGCTAAGAACAAAAACATTATAATCCTGATCGCGGGTATTCACAGCACTTCCTATGTTGGACTAAACGTCATCACGTTGGGAGCATGAACTGTCACGTTATTTTCTTGCGTGTCTTGCGGCAACAAGGAGTGACGTCATTTCCCGGGAAATTCCTCTCTTTCTTCCGCAGTAAATATTTCTCTCAGCTTGCAGTCACACACTCACTCTCGCTCTCGTTTTGTATTTTACTCTTTCACAACAACACTTAGACACACACACACAGATACTCACCACACACACACACCCACCAGACACTCACCACACACTCGCACACATATATTTATGGAACCGCAACAACCTGGACGCGCGAAACGGCTTTTCTCCTGGCGCGAAGCTTTCGAGCTAATTACAGCGTCGGATGAAGATTCAGTCCACTCATCTGGTCCGGATTCTGCCTACAGTGGAGATGAAGCCGACCTCATCCAAGGGAGAGATCCCTCCTATGACATGTATGTATATATTCATGAAATATTGTTTGTTTTTGAGTAAGAGTAAAGTAAAGAAAATATATAACACAACTGAAAGCATCATTATTGTATTACTCTCATGTTGAACACATCTAACACACTGTGTAACATCTGTGTGCAGAGTTGACGATGATGAGGAGGAGGAAGTGGGGGTCTCCTCGCCCTGCACCCCAGAGGAAGGCAGAGGGGGAGGAAGGAGTTGGTCTCCAGCAAACAGAGGCTCCAGGTCAGAGACAGCGCCAGGTGCAGCTGGCTGGAGAACCGAAAAGGAGCCTGACATCTTGCCACATTCCCTATCATATTTTCTGCCCAAAAGGAGGCCAGCTGTGCAGCCACCTCTATCACAGTATGTGGAAAATCCCTCTCCATCTGAGCTGTTCAGGATGTACTTTCACCGGGCTGCCATCAAAACACCTTGTGCCAACACCAATAAAAATGCAGCAAAAATATTGCTCATCGTGGACAGGAACTGTCACAAGACCTATCACAGCTGGTGCTATTGAAAAGTAATGTTTGACTTTGAACTTGGAACTTTGGTTGTTCTATTGTAAATAGTTTATTTTTATGTACATGTTGTATTTTTGCTAATTGTGCACAATGTGCATTTAACTTTCGTTTTTGTCAAAATTTATAAAAATGAGTGTATCTCAAAAATTAAGTTATGAAAACACTCAAAATAAATTTTATGTGGTTTGAAAGGATTTTGTGCAACTTTTTTACATTTACAATTTTGAGGGATACAGCCATGATATTTCTGTATTTAGAAAAATATGTGTAAAACAAAAACGATTTTCATTTTTTTAGTGGTTTATTGCACTTTTTTTAGCAATTTCTTTCATTAGTATGGACATATGTCCAAACATATTATTAAAATTTGGGATTTAAGGGTTGTGTTGATGTATAGCATATTAAAATACTCCAAAAAATGGCCGTACAGCAGGTAAAATTGTAAAGATATGCTCTGGCGGACTTGTTCTATGGTTGGTCATAAAGGGCCGGTGCCGGAGGACCTCAGGGTCCGCGAGGGTTGATATGGTAAAAGCAGGTCAGATAAATAAGAAGGCCCAAGACCGTTAAGACATTTAAAAACTAATAAAAGAACCTTAAAATCAATCAACCAATGCAGCGATTTTAAAACTGGTGTAATGTGCTCCCGCCCTCTGGTCCTCGTCAGCACTTGTGCAGCTGAATTCTGTAATAATTGTAGATTTGAGATACTCTTTTTGGGAAGACCAGAGAGCAGGGCATTACAATAATCTAACCTACAGGAGATAAAAGCATGCATCAGCACCTCCGTGCTGGCCTGAGAGAGAAACGGGCGGACTCTGGCTATATTCTTAAGGTGGTAGAAACCTGCCTTTGTTATGTTTTTAATATGTGGAATAAAACAGAGCTCAGAGTCAAAAATCACACCCAGATTTTTTACAGATTGTGTTGGTTTAAAATCCTGTAGTTTTGGTAAAAGTTTCTCTCTCTGGCCTTCAGGACCAATGACTAAAACCTCTGTTTTGTCCTGGTTGAGCTGCAGGAAATTCGCTGCCATCCATGACTTTATATCTAAAATGCAGTTAAAAAGGGCATCAATTGGCCCTGTGTCATCAGGAGACACGGCGATGTACAGTTGCGTATCATCAGCATAACTATGAAAGCTGATGCCGTGCCTCCTGATGACGTCCCCCAGAGGAAGCATGTAGAGATTAAAAAGAGTTGGACCTAAAATTGACCCCTGGGGGACCCCAAACTTTATCTCATGGGTTCCTGAGGAACATGTATCCATACTTACAAAGAAGTGTCGATCAGTAAGGTAAGAGACGAACCAGTTAAAAACAGTACCAGAGAGGCCGACCAGGTGCCTCAGTCTATTTAATAAAATGTGATTTGTAATTTGATGGTGTACTGTATCGAAGGCGGCGGTTAGATCCAGTAAAACCAACACTGTGAGTTTATGGTTATCTAAATTGCACCTGATGTCATTTAAAATCTTTAAAAGGGCTGTCTCGGTACTGTGGTTCATCCTAAAACCAGACTGATACTTCTCTAAAGTGTTATTTGCATTTAAAAAATCATTTACTTGGGTAAAAAACAGTTTTTCTAAAATTTTGCTTAAAAATGATAAGTTGGATACAGGCCGATAATTATTAAAAATGTTGGGGTCCAAATTGCTCTTCTTCAGAAGGGGCTTCATCACCGCCGTTTTCAAGGAGGCCGGGAAGACACCTATCTGAAGAGAGCAATTCACCATGTACAGTAGCTGTTCCTCAAAGAATCCATAAAATGTTTTAAAAAACGGTGTGGGAATTGGGTCTAAAAGGCAGGTTGTGGGCTTTACTTGGGAGAAAACTCGACCAAGTGTCCTCGCATCAACCAGGGCAAAACTCTCCAGTGTTTCTTCAGGTAAAGGCAATGATCCAGGTGTGTCGACAGTTAAAATCTGTTGAGATAAAAGACTGGATCTGATGTCATTGATTTTACTTCTGAAGTGGTCTGCAAAGTCCTCACAAATGGCATTGGTTGTTGTCTTAGGCGATCTGTTAAAATTACTGTTTGTTAAAATATCAATTGTGGAGAAGAGGAATTTGGGATTGTTTTTATTGTCAGAGATTAGTTTTTCGAAGTGGGAAATTCTTGCCTGTTTGACTGCGTTATTGTAGGTTTTGAGATGTTGACGTAATATTTCGTAGTGGACTGTTAGGTTTGATTTTCTCCATCTCCTCTCAGCACTCCTGCAGTATCTTTTCAGTTGTTTGATTTCCTGGTTTCTCCACGGGGGTGTAGATTTTGTTATAATTGTTTTGATTGAAAGTGGAGCCACTGAGTCCAGCGTTGACTTGAGTTTGTTGTTAAAATTATCCACAATAAAATCACAGGGTGCTGGGAAATTCTCTACAGGAGTGCTCTGTAAAATCTGGATAAAATTTGCAGCCACTTCAGAAGTTAGGTAGCGTTTCCTCACTGTTCTCACCGGAGCCTCCTGTTGGTTAAAACTGGTGATGTTAAAAAACACACAAAAGTGGTCAGACACAGCCAGATCCACAATAGAGGACACACCCACGGACAGGCCATAGGTTATGAACAGGTCCAGGGTGCGCCCTCTGGACTGGTGAGAGCCACAGCCAGCGGGACTCGGCTAATGCTGGTGTCGGAGTCGCGGTGGTCCACGGTAGGGTGGTGTTGTTCGTGGCCGTCATGCTCCGGTCACCAGCGCCTGGATGCCATCAGGTGAGCAATATGTTTTGCCTGGGTCATGGCGACGGTGGTAAAATCCAGGAGGATCTTGTCCCTCTCCTTGAGGTCGGCCTGCAGTCCGGAGATGCTCTCCCTCAGTTTTGACAAGGTTGGGAGGCAGGACTCACACACCGCCAACACACCTGCAGCCTGTGCTGGAGATCTGTCCCCTGGGACACAGTATCAACACACGGAGGCGAGTTAAAATTTACCCTCGGCCGTGGGGCCGAAATGTCCAAGGGGACCTTCCCCAATTTGTCAGTGAGTTGTAGGTCTCCCACAATTAAAAGATTTTTAAAAGTTGGTGCCATGCTAATGTGGTTCGGCTGGTGACTTCCGAACCACAGGCCCGATGGCTTAAAACCTTAGTCCATGTTAAAAAGTACATACAATAAAAGCTGAGAGCAAGTGGTTCGTTAAAAAAAAAAAAAAAAAAAAAAAAAGCGAGAAACTGGATTAAAAGATGTGTTTTACTGGACCGAAGTGACGGGGAAACCAGTGACGCCACGCATGCGCTGTGCTGATTGCGATGTGGAAGTTGCAATGGTCAGTCACTTCCCCCTGACTTGCACGTAGAATCAAAAAAAAAAAAAAAAAAAAAAAAAAATCCCTCATAAAGCATGCATGTAGAGACAATCTTCACAAGATGGAAGCTGATTGGAATCTATTTCTCCACGCCTTGCACAAAACAGATATGCTCGGCTTGCTCTGAGTGCTTATCCTTCACTGAGTCACAGATCCAATGCATGGTCGTGTCCGTTCCAATGTCTGTTACCGTGTAATCCACCTGTGAGTCATTTTCCACCCCAGCTCTCGCTGACTCTTGGGGTATTTTCCCTATGTTGGCTGTAGCTAATTTTGGTTGTAGAAAGGCTGCTAGGCCTCACCACTGCTACCATGGGTTGCTGGCCCATGCCAGCACCTTTGGGGTCTTTTCCCTCCTGTCAGCTGTCTTTCCAAGCGGTCACATGGTCTTTCCCTTGTTGTCAGCTGCCCTATTCACAGCAGTCACTAGCTGGGCTAGTTCTGAATTCAAATAAACACAAGAAGTTTGTGCTCTAGAGAAAGGATCAGCACTCAGTGAATAACCTCCTAAGCCCTATGATAAGCTATTATGGCAAGGCTTAACTATACAGACCAGTGAGCAGTGATAACTAACATGTCTTTGGGGTCATCAAGTGGGAACCTCCTTTCACCTATGAAACCTATGTCCTAGAAACTATGTCTTTAGATAGAGTTTCTGAGGTGATTTGGTCCAAGTTCAGTAACTTCAGTTTTGTCTGAATCGAACATCAGGAAATTGCCTTTAAAGGAACTCTTACCTTTCTTGCATTTCACACAGCACTTAGAAAAAATTTGAACAACCACAACTCCTGCCTTCCTCCAAAGCCCCCCCCCCCCCCCCCTCCTGCAACTCCACCTCCCTCCAAAGGCGTACTTCCCCCTCCTCCATTATGGAGAGCAGAACTGGGAGATCCTCTTCACATCACAGCACCATGAATTGTTTATGTAAATTGCCAGAGCTTACCAGATGATGCAGTCTCCCTGTCTGATCTATGTAGTGTTAGCTCAACACCGGAGTCTGATATGTTACCATTCATTCATGTCTCAGTGAACACAAGGACGTAGCAGTCCCTCACTCCTAGGTGAGTGGATCTCCACAGTCGGATGTAATCCATTTTTGTGTCCAGCGAGCCAACATTCGCCAGAAGGACACTGGGAACAGCTGGTTTGATGCGCTACCCATGCTCCTGCTTCCTGTCACCGTCGGGACAGCTCCAGGCGAAACCACCGTCATCTCAGAGCTAGCTTGATGTAGCAGGGCAAGCTTGCTAAACATCTTGAGCTTTCTCGGTTGTCGCATTAGATCTCTGCAGCGGTTTCTAAAGTCTGTTAGAAACTCGCGACTGTATTGCACTGAAGAATTTACTTCTTGTTGCACCGTGTTTATGGTTTACGTCCACAAGCGTCCCTGTTACTAGTTTATTAGGGCCCGAGTGATGACTGCAAGTCGTCTGCATAGGACCCTATTGAAATCGCACTGTTTATTATTATTTATTATTATTATTAGGCCCGAACAACGACTGCAAGTCGTCCAGAGGGCCCTATTGAAATTGCGCTGTTTATTATTAGGTCCGAGCGATGACAAAGTCGTCCGTGAGGACCTTATTGTAATCGCGCTGTTTATTATTAGGGCCGGAGCACCTAGCGGAGCAAGGACCCTATTGAAATGCAAGGATTTATTATTATTATTATTATGATTAGGGCTGGAGCACCTAGCGGTGCGAGGACCCTATTGAAATGCAAGGATTTATTAGGGCCCGAGCGACGACGAAGTCGTCCGCGTAGGACCCTATTGAATCGTGCTGTTTATTAGGGCCCGAGCGACGACGAAGTCGTCCGTAGGACCCTATTGTAATCGCGCTGTTTATTATTATTATTATTATTCCGACATTTCGTGTCCCAATTTCGCCCCTTTCCCAAATTTCAAAATGCTTCTTATTTTCCACATTCGTCCGGCCGGATCTGAAATTCGATATTTTTGGGAGGTTGCACATGGTCACCACTAGGTGGCGCTATAATCAAGGAAAGTGCGTTTTGGGTCATAACTCCCATATACTTTGTGGCACATTCAAAAACCTTATATCCACGCGTTCAGTCAATTGTGCTGAATCTCGTGATATAGGCCACGCCCATTTCTGCCTACCGTTTTTTTCGCAAATTCGTAAAATGTTGCAAACCTACTTTTTCGAACTCCCAGGCAATTTCACCGATTTGCACGAAACTTTGCACGAAGCATCTGTGGAGTCTCCTGACAAAAACTTATTAAAAGAATTTCGATATTCCAAAGAATACTTAAGTTATTACATAGCAACTTCCTGCAGATTTAGTACAAAACAGGAAGTGTTGCATATCTCCACACTGGTGTGTCCGAATGACATGAAACTCAGTTTACTACTTCCTGATGAAACCCTGAGGCTCAAAATTTCGGGTGATGACTTCAAGGTGGCGCTCTTTAAATTATTATCAAGTATTTTATATCTCAACATCGGTTTGGCGGATTAACACGAAACTTGGTATAATTATTGTCAATGCCCTCCTGAGGATATCTGACGAAGGACTTACCGATCCGCCACTAGGTGGCGCTCTGGTGGCCGTTTAATTTAATATTTGGCACTGTGCCAACACCATAACACTCATGGAAATAAAATTGATAAGGGTGGTATAGACTGGCCCCTGTAACTCGCACACCAAAAATGACCAGCAGGTGGTGCTATTTTCAATGCAAAAGCGTTTTTGGCTAATAACTCCCACATAATATGTCGCACATTTTAAAACCTTCTATTTACATGTTCTCTGAATTCCGCTGAATTGTGTGGTGTAAGCCAAGCCCACTTTCGCGGTAACTTTCCATTCGCTAAATCGCGACAAATGAAAAACGTACTTTTTTGAACTCCTCCTAGGCAATTTCACCGATTTGCACGAAACTTTGCACACAGCATCTGTGGACTGTCCTGACAAAACATTATTAAAAGAATTTTGATATTCCAAAGAATATTGACATTATTAAATAGCAGCTTCCTGCAGATTTGGTACAAAACAGGAAGTGTTGCATATCTCCACATTGGTGTGTCTTAATGACATGAAACTCGGTTTACTACTTCCCCATGAGCCCCTGAGGCTCTATGCAAAATGTCAGGCGATTACCATCAGGTGGCGCTCTTTAAATTGAAGTATTTTATATCTCAACATCAGTTGCTCGGATTAACACGAAACTAAGAACAATTATTGTCAATGCCCTCCTGAGGATATCAGACAAAGGAGTTACCGATCTGCCACTAGGTGGCGCTGTGGTGCCAGTCTAATTTAATATTTGGCACTGTGCCAACACCATAACACTTGTGGAAATGAAATTGATAGGGGTGGTGTAGACTGGCTCCTGTAACTCGCACACCAAAAATGACCAGCAGGTGGCACTATTTTCAATGCAAAAGCGTTTTTGGCCCACAACTCCCATGTAACATGTCGAACGTTTTGAAACTTTATAACTCAGTGTTCTCTGAATACAGCTGAATTGTTTGATGTAACACACACCCACTGTTGCATTAAATTTCCATTTGCAAAATCGCGAACAATGACAAACCTACTATTTCGAAAACCTCCTAGGCGATTTGACTGATTTGCACCAAACTTTGCATGAAGCATCTGTGCACCCCCCTGACAAAAAGTTATTAAAAGAATTTTGATAGTCCAAAAAACACCCAAAATATAAAACAACAAATTCCTGCACATTGTTTTCAAAACAGACAGTCTTTCATATCTTGAGCAAATACAGTCGGATTACCACAACACTTTCGCTAATTGTGTTCCATGGCCCGATGAGGGTTTGTGCAAAATTCGGTGCAAATCGGCCAATAGGTGGCGCTCTGGTGGCAGTCTAATTAGTGTGAACGGAAGTAAATTGGAAAATCTTCAAATCCTCTTCAAAACTCATCGACTTTCAACCTC
>NC_065525.1:1722060-1779001 GCF_006386435.1 Epinephelus moara | reverse complement strand
TTTTTTTGGGGAGTTTTTCCTTATCCGCTGCGAGGGTCATAAGGACAGAGGGATGTCGTATGCTGTAAAGCCCTGTGAGGCAAATTGTGATTTGTGATATTGGGCTTTATAAATAAAATTGATTGATTGATTGATACGTGGGTTGGGTGCCTACCTGTATACTGGAAATGTAAGTAAGGGATGACGTTTATTTTTTTATTTATTACAGCTGACAAGACATCTAGGTGCACGCCCCCCGACGGCAGCATGCCCCGACGCGCGTGGACTGCGAGGGCCCTTTCATCGCTGCTTGCAGCTTTAATCATTATTATTATTATTAGGGCTCGAGCACCGACCAAAGGCCGGGTGAAGGCCCAATTGAAACTGCTTTCAATTGGGTCTTCGCAACGACGAAATCGTCCGAGGAGGACCCTATTGAAATCGCGCTGTTTATTATTATTTAGGCCCGAGCGACTACGAAGTCGTCCGCGGAGGACCCTATTGAAATCGTGCTGTTTATTATTAGGGCCCGAACGACGACAAAGTCGTCCGAGGACCCTATTGAAATCGCGCTGTTTATTATTATTATTATTATTATTATTATTATTATTAGGGCCCAAGCGATGACGAAGTCATCCGCAGGGGACCCTTTTGAAATCGCGTTGTTTATTATTAGGGGGCCAAGCCCGAGGGGCCTCGGGGAACGCGTATGCAAGCAGACGCGTTTCCTAGGACCAGCGGTGCTAGGAACCCTATTGTTTTTATAAATATTTTTATAGTTCTCTATTTTTATTTTTCCGTTGATAAAAGTGGTGCTGCAGGCTAAACTGTGCAAGGGAGGGTGTTGCAATTTGGAGGGTTGGTCCAGACCCATGCACGTACCTCAGACGCAAAAAACTACATATGTCCGCCTGCAGGGAGCGCTAAAACCAAGGCCAACGCGTTTTGGCCTATAACTCCCACACCGTATGTCGTACATTCAAAAACAGTATATCCCCAGATTCCTTGAATAGAGCTGAATCACGTTGCAATCGCCACGCCCACTTCCGCCTTAATTTTTTTCCACAAAATCTGAAAAACTGGAAAACCTATTTTTTTAACTCCTCCTTGGGATTTTGTCCAATCTGCGTGAAACTTGGCACGTACACTCTTCACCTGGACCTGATCTAAAATTATCAAAGGAATTAAGTTCCGTCAAAATTTTTTGCAAATTATTAATGAACAAATTTATGTAGCTGGCTATAAAAATGTAAACTGTTGCATATCTCATTCAAACTTAATGCTGTCAATACCAAATCTCAGATCCTTAGTTGGCATGACACTGTGAAGGTATGAGCCGAATTTGGCGAATGTTGGCCACTAGGAGGCGCTACAAATATGGAAAGTTTATATCTCTTAAACGGCTACACCCATTTCTATGAAATTCGGTCAGTATGATGTAGGGCCATTCCTGAGGCCATGTATAGAAGGTGGACATGACTAGTCAATGTGGGCGTGGCTTATCATAGGATAAACAACAAACATTTACTACGGCTGAACTATTATGCTGAGGGCTGTGAAATTTATAGGGTACATAAAGAATAGGACACAGATCTTCCATACCAAAAATTGTGCGTATGCTCCACTAGGTGGTGCTATAACGGATGCAAACGCGTTTTTGCGTGTAACTTCCACATTTTAAATGACACATTCATAAACATTATATCCATGTATTCCCTGAATAGAGCTGGGTTTTCTGACACAGGCCCCGCCCACTTCTGCTGCATATTCTCTTTGCTAATTCGCCACATGTCCAAAACCTACTTTTTCGAACTCCTCCCACAGTTTAAACACCACCTGCATGAAACTTTGCACATAGAATCTCCAGATGTGTCTGATCAAAAGTTATCAAAAGAATGTTGGCACTCCAAAAAATGCGCTAGTTATAATAAAACTATTTTTTTTCTAGCTAAAAAACACATATTGTTTCATATTCTGGTCAAAATGAATGCTTTCAACTTCAAACTTAAGTCACTTGTTCCCGAGGTCATCAAGAGGCTCTATGCCAAATTTGGTGCAAATCAGCCTATAAGTGTCGCTATAACAGATGCAAATGTGATTTAGCCTGTAACTTCCACATTTTAAACAACATATTCATGGACATCAATGCAATGTATGTCTTGAATAGAGGTGGGTTTTCTGACATAGGCCCCACCCACTTCTGCTGCAATTTTCCCTTGCTAAGTCACCACATATCCAAAACTTAGTTTTTCGAACTACTCCTACGGTTTAAGTGCCATCTTTGTGAAACTTAGAATCTCCAGAACGTAGAATCTCCAGATGTGTCTGATCAAAAGTTATCAAAAGATTTGTGGCATTCCAAAAAATGCGCTAGTTATAACCAAGCAATCTTTTTTGCTAGCTAAAAAACACATATTGTTTCATATTTTGGTCAATTTAAATGCTTTTAACATCAAACTTAATTCACTTGTTCTGGAGGTCATCCAGAGGCTCAAGTCTCAAGTACAAGAGTTGAACAAAATTTGGTGAGTGTGATGTGGGGTCACTCCTGAGGCCGGACATAAAGTTAAGTAATAATTGGTCAAAGTGGGCGTGATTTATTACAATAAATCCAAATTGCCACACATTCAGCCTCTCACACTTCTGGCACATTTCCCATTACAGCAAATACCGCGGCTCGGACGTCGGCCTACGTCCCTGCGCTCGCCCTGAGCCCGTCGTGCTTCGGGGCCGACTTCTGTGGGCTCCGTGGGGCACAGGGGCCGAGTTGCGTGGGGAGGCTTGGCCCCCGTTCATAACTGCTTGCAGTTCTAGTTATGATTATTATTATTCCGACATTTCGTGTCCCATTTTCGCTCCTTTCCCAAATTTCAAAATGCTTCTAACTTTCCACATTCGTCGGGCCACATCCGAAATTCGATATTTTTGGGTGATTGCACATGGTCGACGCGAAATGCCGAAATAGTGCCCCCTACAAATTTTCAAAATACCCTCCCCATTGGGGTTTATTTGTTGTAGGCAAACGAAATTTGGTACGCACATGTATCATGCCGGGACGCACAAAAAAGTCTCTTAACGTCATGGTAAAATCCCAACAGGAAGTCAGCCATTTTGTTGTGCAACGATTTCCACAACTTAAATTTGAACGTACTCCTCCTAGGGATTTCGTCCGATTGACTTCAAATTGGCTACAGATCATCCAGACATGATGATCAAAAGTTGTGCTTTGCATGTCTGTAGGTCAAAGGGCATGGCTGCTAGGGGGTGACAAATTTTGGCGACCTTTCAGTTTCTCGCCATCAAATTTCGAACGGCTCTCACGCCCACATACTTGATCCTAGCAGCTTCAAACTTGCTGGACATGATGATGGCTCCGCCCTGAATTCCCCAATTTGTTAATATCCCACTTTACACATAGCGCCCCCCGGTGGAAACAGGAAGTGGCCAGTTTTTACTTTAACATGTACTGATGACACAAACTTGACCCCATCAACTTCATTCCACTTCTAATGCATGCAGAACAAGTTGGTGAAGCTACCTTATGAACGCTGTGCAGCCTCGCCACCAAATATGTTTGGCTTTTTGATGGCTTCAACGACCTTATATCCTCATGAAAAAATTGATACACAGGTCAAGAATGGCGAGCTCTTACATCTGATAGGGGCGTCGCCCATGGGGGGGACAAAATGCCTCTATAGCGCCCCCTTGAAATTTTCAAAAAACCCTCCCCATAAGGGTTTTTTTGGAGTAGGAACATGAACATTGGTACACATGTGTATGTTGCCCAGACGCACATAAAAGCCTCTGGCACCAATGGTCTACTCCAAACAGGAAGTCAGCCATTTTGATTTTGACGTCATTTTGGCATGATTTCCACATGTTGTATTTTAACGAACTAGTCCTAGGGATTTCATCCAATCGACTTCAAATTTTTTTAAAGATCATCCAGACACCATGCTGATCAAAATTGTGCTCTACATGTCTGTAGGTCAAAGGGCGTGGCTGCTATGGTGCTGCCATTTTTGATCCATCGCCATGCATATTCAAGCAGCTCTCTCTCCCACATAATTCATCCAAACTGCTTCAAAATTTCTGTACATGACAAGAGCCCCGCCCTCAACACCTCCATATGCTTGAAGGCAATCTTGCTCATGGCGCCCCCTTGTAGAAACAGGAAATGCCATCTTTTACATTGACAAACGCCAACCTCAAGCTCCTGACCTGATCAACTCCATTTTGTGGCCACATGACGATCAAGTTGATGAATCTCCACAGTGACACACATGTCCTGTCATGTTGCAGGCCACAGCAGTGGCGACTTTTCATCCTTCACCACGGAACATCAACTTGATATAAATCCTTCATGTATTGTCCGATTTGCTCGAAATTTCACATGTGTGATGAGGGTCCACCCCTGAACGCACCTGCCCACATCTGGTTTCGCTCATGCCGCCCCCTTGTGGAAACAGGAAATGCCCTATTATACATTGACATTGTCAGATTTGCTCGAAACTTCCCATGTGTGATAACGGTCCACCCCTGAACGCACCTGCCCACATCTGGTTACGCTCATGCCGCCCCCTTGTGGAAACAGGAAATGCCCTATTATACATTGACATTGTCAGATTTGCTCGAAACTTCACATGTGTGATGACGGTCCACCCCTGAACGCACCTGGCCACATCTGGTTACGCTCGTAGCGCCACCTGGTGGATGAACGAAACATTGCGTTTTTTCGCTCCTGCCAGGTTTTTTCTCCCTTCTCACTTCGCGCCACAGCCCCCACGTGCCTAAGGCCCCCGCGGTTACATGGGGGAGCGAGGGCCCGATCACAGCTGCTTGCAGCTTTAATTATTATTACTATTATTCCAACATTTCGTTTCCCAATTTCGCCCCTTTCCCAAATTTCAAAATGCTTCTAACTTTCCACATTCATCCGGCCGGATCCGAAATTCGATATTTTTGGGTGATTGCACATGGTCACCACTAGGTGGCGCTATAATCAAGAAAAGTGCGTTTTGGGTCATAACTCCCATATACTTTGTGGCACATTCAAAAACCTTATATCCACGCGTTCAGTCAATTATGCTGAATCTCGTGATATAGGCCACGCCCATTTCTGCTTATTGTTTTTTTTCCGCAAACTCGCAAAATGTCGCAAACCTGCTTTTTCGAACTTCTCCTAAGCAATTTCACCGATTTGCACGAAACTTTGCATCTGTGGAGTCTCCTGACAATAAGTTATTAGAAGAATTTCGATATTCCAAAGAATACTTAAGTTATTACATAGCAACTTCCTGCAGATTTAGTACAAAACAGGAAGTGTTGCATATCTCCACACTGGTGTGTCCGAATGACATGAAACTCAGTTTACTACTTCCTGATGAAACCCTGAGGCTCAGTGCAAAATTTCGGGTGATGACCGCAAGGTGGCGCTCTTTAAATTGAAGTATTTTATATCTCAACATCGGTTGGGCAGATTAACACGAAACTTGGTATAATTATTGTCAATGCCCTCCTGAGGATATCTGACGAAGGACTTACCGATCCGCCACTAGGTGGCGCTCTGGTGGCCGTCTAATTTAATATTTGGCACTGTGCCAACACCATAACACTCATGGAAATAAAATTGATAAGGGTGGTATAGACTGGCCCCTGTAACTCGCACACCAAAAATGACCAGCAGATGGCGCTATTTTCAATGCAAAAGCGTTTTTGGCTAATAACTCCCACATAATAAGTCGCACATTGTTAAAGCTTCTATTTACGTGTTCTCTGAATTCAGCTGAATTGTGTGGTGTATGCCACGCCCACTTTCACGGTAACTTTCCATTCACTAAATCACAATAAATGAAAAACATACTTTTTTGAACTCCTCCTAGGCAATTTCACAGATTTGCACCAAACTTTGCATGAAGCATCTGTGGACTGTCCTGACAAAAAGTTGTTAAAAGAATTCTGATCGTCCAAAAAACGCCCAAAATATACAACAACAAATTCCTGCACATTGTTTTCAAAGCAGACAGTCTTTCATATCTTGAACAAATACAGTCGGATTACCACAACACTTGCGCTGATTGTGTTCGATGGCCCGATGAGGGTTTGTGCAAAATTCGGTGCAAATCGGCCAATAGGTGGCGCTCTGGTAGCAGTCTAATTAGTGTGAATGGAAGTAAATTGGAAAATCTTCAAATCCTCTTCAAAACTCATCGACTTTCAACCTCTTCTTGTCCCTCATACTTTGAGCTAGAGACACCATGTCAACTTTTAAAGAGTCAGAAGGCCTTGAACTATTGGGCATGTATTCAGCTTCTACTTTTTGGAAAAACACATATGTGGGTTGGGTGCCTACCTGTATACTCGATATGTAAGTAATAGATGACGTTTATTTTTTAATTTATTACAGCTGACAAGACATCTAGGTGCACGCCCCCCGACGGCAGCATGCCCCGACGCGCGTGGACTGCGAGGGCCCGTTCATCACTGCTTGCAGCTTTAATTAGGGCCCGAGCACCTAGCGGTGCGAGGACCCTATTGAAATGCAAGGATTTTTTATTATTATTATTATTATTCTTCCTCCAAATGAATTGCCTTTTTGGGAGGCTTAACATACCCGAAAACTCATGAAACTTTGCACACATCTCAGAACTGGTGAAAAATTTGATATTTTAAGGGTCTCGTGTGCGGGTTCCAAAAAATGGCTCAGTAGCGCCCCCGTCAAAGTTAGGGGTCTCGCCACTAAACAGGAAGTAGTTTATAACTCCAGCATACATGGTCCAATTTTGGCCAAACTTCACAGGAGTGATGACAGTCCTGCCCTGAACACATGTACATGTCAATAATTAGAGATAAGCGCCCCCTACTGGCAATGGGAAATGTCATGTTTTAGACTTTAATGTACATCTCCTACAGACTTGACCAGATCCACTTTAAACTTGGTGAAAAAAGTGAGTGAGTTTTCGTCGAAGGGCGTGGCCACGGCCTGGCGGCGAACTTTGATGTTTCGCCGTGATGATAAACGTTGCTGTAACTTGACTCCACGTGGGAATATTTTGCCAAAACTTCACACATATGATGACAGTCCAGCCCTGAACACATCTACAGAGGAATTTTGAATCACCGCCATAGCGCCACCTTCTGGCAACAGAAAGCTACTTTATACATTCTTTGACCTGCTTCTAGCAGGTTGATCAGACCCACCTCAAACTTGCTGGTCTAAGTCCTTAGACCTTGATGATGCTTAAAAATGAAGCTTTTTAGTTTTCATCAAACGCTGTAACCGTGGCGCCGCCTTGTTCGCCATCAAGGGACAAGGGATGCTTGAAAACTCATCAAACGTGGCATACACATCACAGGTCACAACTCCTGTTGTCTGATGTGATTTTTGTGCTTTGATGCACCAAGATGGCTCAACAGCGCCCCCTAGAATATTTCAATTAAGCAGCCCCCAAAGCTGCTTTGACCTGCATGTATGAAACTTGGTACGCATCTGTAACACTCTATTACGTACAAAAAAGTCTCTTGAAGCCATGCTCCAAACCCAACAGGAAGTCAGCCATTTTGAATTTACTTGTGCCACTTTTGTGCATTTTTGCCCATTTCCAGGGCTTGTAAATTAACGAACTTGTCCTACAGATTTAATCAGATTGGCTCCAAACTTGGTGTATGTAAGCGTGACTACGTTGTGACCAAAAGTTATCACAGGATTTGCCCAATGTTGAATGGTGCGCCCGCTGCCGAGCGTTGAATCTTGAGGTCTCGCCATGAAAAACGAAATTGCTGTAGCTCTGGCATAAATGGTCCAATCTCCACCAAACTTCACGATTCATATTAGTCCCGCCCTGAACACATTTTCATTACCATATTGCCTGATAATCATAGCGCCACCTAGTGTCGAAAGGAAGTACTTCTTATCAGACACTTATCTTTGGATTAACCTGAAATTTCAATGCTGTGGTCTATATTTGATGTTCACAAACATGACATATCATTAGAGTCTACGTGTGCTGCAGAGGATTTAATTTTGATGTCTCGCCATGAAACAGGAAATTGCTATAAATTTGGAGTAAATGGTCCGTTGTCCACCAAACTTGACATGATTCATATTTGTCCTTCCCTGAAAACATTTATATGACCGTATTTCCTGATACTCATATAACACCTTGTGCCTAACTTTTATCCGCCAAAAATGGCAAAATTTGCAAAACCTACTTTTTCAAACTCCTCCTCGAGATTTTGACTGAACTGCATGAAACTTGGCACCTAGACTTACAAGATGGATCTGATCTACAGTTATCAAAAGAATTTTGCCCAGTCAAAAAATGTATGAATTATTGACGAACAAATGTTTGTAGCTAGCTATGAAAATGCAATTTTTATCTTTGTCAAATTAATAGCTATCAAACCCAAACCTGAGATCCTATGTAAGTATGTGACTGTGAGGGTGTGAACCGAAGTTGGTGAACATTGGCCACTAGGGGGCGCTATAAACACGGGAAGTTTATATCTCCTAAACGGCTACACCGATTTTTATGAAATTTGGTGGGTATGATGTAGGGCCATTCCTGAGGTCATATATTGAAGGTGGTCATGATTGGTCGAAGTGGGCGTGGCTTATTACAAGATAAAAAACTAACATTTATTTCAGCTGAACTATTGTACTAAGCGCTTTGAAATTCATAGAGTACATGTAGAATAGGACACAGACCTACCATACCAAAAATTGCGCAGATACTCCACTGGGTGGCGATATAACAGATGCAAACGCATTTTTTCCTGTTACTTCCACATTTGAAATCACATATCCATAAACTAAACTCTTGAGGCCAGCAGCAAAATTTGTTAATGATTGGTCAAAGTGGGCGTGACTTATTGCAACAAACGCATTCAGCCTGTAGTACTTCCAATGCACTTCCCATTACGGTGAATACTCTCCCTCCAAATGGACAGCTCCTCTGTTTCCCCCTCCCCTCAGGTTAAGAGTCTGGGTGTCATCCTCGACAGCACACTATCCTTCCACTCTCATATCAATAATATTACGCGGTCTGCATATTTTCATCTCTGCAACATTAATCGTCTCCGCCCTTCCCTCAGCCCCCACACCACTTCTATTCTTGTCCATAGCCTTGTCCCCTCCTGCATCGACTACTGCAATTCTCCCTCACAAGTCCCTCCATAAGCTTCAAATGGTCCAAAACTCCACTGCTCGTATCATCACCAAAAACCCCCTCATTCCACCACATCACCCCTGTCCTCCAGCAACTACATTGGCTTCCGGTTGAATCCAGGATTCAATTCAAAATTCTCTTTTACACATTCAAGGCCATCCATAACCTCACCCCCCCCCCCATATTTGTCCCATTTCCTCCACATTGCCACCTCCTCCCGCTCCTTCCAATCCTCCCCTGTGCCCACCTCAGCACCATAGGGAGTAGAGCTTTCTGCTGCTCTGCTCCTCAACTCTGGAACTCACTCCTCCCTGACATCCGCAACATTAATTCTCTTGAACTGTTTAAATCCAGACTCAAAACTCACCTCTCTGATTGCACTTTCCATTTTTTTTCTGTATTGTTTCTTCTGTGTTGTTGTCTCTCCTTGTTGTTATTTATTACTTTTTTTACTATTGTACAATGACCTTGATTGTTTTGAAAGGCGCTTCTCAGATAAAATGTATTACTAGGGAGGTCTTATATATATTACAAACCCAAATTTGACCCCCTAAACATGCTCAAAAACTCACCAAAATTGGCACGTATGTCAGGACTGGCGAAAATTTGTTAAAATGAAAAAAATAATCCCAAAAGTGCCAAAATGGGCTCTCTAGTGCCACCTAGGCACACTGAAATGGCCGCTGCGGCCCGTAGGAATGTCGTATAAAGACAAAACCAAAACTGGCTTGTTCATCTCATCAAGACCTACAAATCATCAAACTGAACTGGAAGTGAGCTATTTGCCGTTTCAAAGTAAGATTTTGCCTCAAAATGCTGTTTTTTCAAAAATTATCTTCTCCTAGAATGTTTATCATATTGGCTTCAAGCATGCACACATGCCAGACCAACTCCTGCTAAACAGATCTTCTTCATACCTTCGTAATTACTTCAACAGTTTGGATTTTATGACCTCTTCAAGGTGACGTGCCACAAAACCTCCTGACAATCTTTGCGCCACCTAGACACACTAAAATGGCCACTGCTGCCTGTAGGAATGTTGTAGAAAGATCAAACCAAAGCTGGCTTGTTCGTCTCATCAAGACCTAAAAATGACACCCCTGACCTAAATCCAAGAGGAAGTGAGCTATTTGCCCTTTCAAAGTAACATGTCGTTTTTCAAAAATTCTCTTTCTCAAAAAATATTTCCTCCTACACCGTTTATCTTATCAGCTTCAAACTCGCACACATGACAGTTCAACCCCTGCTGAACAGATCGTCCGAATAACTTTGTCATTACTCGAACGGTTTGGATTTTATGGGCTCTTAAAGGTGACATGCCACAAAACCTCCTGAATGTCTTTGCGCTACCTAGACACACTAAAATGGCCCACCGTTTATCGTATCAGCTTCAAACTCACACACATCACAGGCCAACCCCTGCTGAACAGATCTTTCGAATAACTTTGTCATTACTCGAACGGTTTGGATTTTATGGGCTCTTAAAGGTGACGTGCCACAATTGTTGGGATGGTTTGGGAGGGTGGTGGTTTGGGCACCTGTAACAATTGTAATCACTTGAATGATGCAGCTGCCCTTTTCTTGTGAATACTTTTATTTTCAATATATGCTGCAAACAAATGTATGGTTGGTTTAATGGAAAAATTAGTAAAGAATTGTTGAAGGAAAAATAAGGAGAAGCAAGGGAGCAAATGTGTCTTTACATTTTGTAGCAAAAAATAGAACAATATAATGCATCTGAATGCATCTGATTAAGTGTGCAAGGTTTCTGTGTGTAACACTTTTTTTGGATGATTGATTAAAAAAACACATGCAAAAAACTGAGTCAGCGTGCAAACGCCTTTATACTGTCCAAACACTGAACAAACAATTTTTCAAAGAGCAACAGGTCACAACAGGCTACAACAGTGATGGCACCTTTTGTACTATGAAACTGAAAATACAAAATAAATGGAATAACAAAAAGTACAACTCGTTCATTAGGGGGAGTGTTAGAATAAGCTGCAGCTTGGCTATATATACCAATGTAAATGCCATTTGCTTCAGTAATTAATCATCCCTTTCTGCTTCTGTGTTGCACATTAAGTGCATTAATCTATATACTGTGTATTTTGCGTGTGACTGCGTGCACCAGACCGTGTACCCAAAACCGTGATGGTTTGGCACCAAATACACAAACATTTACAGCCCCACTACACCTCAATGATGGTTTATATGTACAGCGGGAGGCAGGGTACACATGAACAGGTTACCAGTCAGTGACAGTAACACATAGACAGACCCCCATTCACCTTTGGATGTTATGTTTATTTGCTCAGTTCACACTCTGTCCAGTCAGCTATTATTTAAGTAGATATCAGAGAAGCAGAGCACTGATGTCCTTCCCTCCCTCTCCTGTATTTGTCTGTGTCTCTCTCTCACAGAGGCTAATGTTTCCTCAGTGGTATCTAAGGGTTACATCTTCGGCCTCATGCGGCTTTATGAGGACTGGCACAGAAAGGACACTCAACATATTGCAGTAACAATCCTCCACGCACTGCTGCGCTGCCTCCATAAGGTCACCCACAGTACTGCTGGCAGACAGGCTTTCGTATCCCAGGGAGGCATCAGACTGTTGTATGAAACTACACAGGTAAAGTTCAAATCACCCCTTATTTGGGGCTTATCTGTCTCTCCTTCTCTCTTCTTTCTTTGCTAGTTCTTTCAGTTTTTCATAGAAAATACTGTCCTGTAAGTACTGTAGCTATTACCACTCAGACAACCATGTCTTAACATGTCAGTGTAGTTCCAGTCTTGTTGCCCTTTTACCATGTTCATGGAACCTTTAATCATCTTCACTGTAGGCCTGTTAGTTCCAGTCTCAGAGAAAACCCTTTTGTCTACAACATCAGTAGAAAGTCATACTGTAAACAGCCACTCTGATGTTGAGGCTTCACAAGTTCACTTTTTTTTCTCGTGTCAGTGGTCCAACCTCGGCCCTGTGTCAGGCTTGGCCCAAATAATAAACACTGTATTTTGGTTGGGTTATTGCTGTGGCAAAATGCAAGTGGACTCTCCATCAGCTTTGATCATGTGACGGCTAACCATGTGGTCATTGTTCCAACCAAGTCAATCAAGCAATCAATCAATCAATCAATCAAACTTTATTGATATAGCACTTTACATACAAAAGAATGCAACACAAAGTGCTTCACAAAATAAAAACAAGGGTTCTAGAGGGTTCATACCATAAAAGCAACTCTGATAAATAGCTGGGACTAAGACCATTAAGAGCTTTATACACCAATAAAAGGATCTTAAAAATCAATTCTCAATTCAATCAATCAATCAATCAATTTTATTTATAAAGCCCAATATCACAAATCACAATTTGCCTCACAGGGCTTTACGGCATACGACATCCCTCTGTCCTTATGTAGCGTTCACACTGGGCACGAGTGAAGCGAATTACTCGCTCGTAACACGCCGCCCGTAACGCGCCGCCCGTAACGCGTGAGTTTAGACACCTGACCATTTTGTTAATTTGCGTTATCGCGTCATTCGCGCGAGTAGCGGGAAAGCCAGCTGTGCTAACTGGAGCTAAGCTAGTGCTAACGTTCATAGTACAACCATTCTGCAAACTAATTAAGGACACATATTTACAGAGCTTACCAAGTAGACCAGTCTCCTCGGCGACTTTCACCCAAGCCTGCTCCTTTTTGTTGCGGTCTCTTTAGAGTAGACATGTAGTATCATATAGCTCCGGGTAGCCACTGACGACCATGGCTGAGATAACCACCATCGCTGCTTTGTACCTGCTCTGGAAGTCCCAGATGCGTCGGAGGGCCAAACGCCATCGTTTTTGGGTTCACCCTATCCTGCAGAAGCGCATCCAGCTTGGCGAGTTTCACCATCTCCTCCAGGAACTCCGTCTGGATGATAGCCGCTTTCAGGCTGACTGGGGCCCAGTTTGAGGACCTGTTGGCGAGGGTTGGCGCCAGGATCTCCTGGCAGGACACCAACTACAGGCGTTCCATTTCAGCTGCGGAGCGTCTGTCCATCTGTCTTCGGTGAGTAGCAGTTTATTGTTGTGTCAACAACTGGACATTGTTGACACACGCCAGTGACATCGGCGTCACGCGTCACGCGCATTCGCCTCAAAAGTTCAATATTTTCAACTCGAGCGATGAGGCGTTGGACGCGAATTTCGCGTCTATCGCGCAGCGCTAGACACCTCTATCGCGTCTAGCGTGACGCGATGGATGCGATAGAGGCGCGCGTCCAACGCCTCATCGCTCGAGTTTTGCGAATTTGCTAATTTGCTAATTTGCGAATTTGCGTTTGGTGTGAACGCAGCTTTAGGACCCTCGCAGCCGATAAGGAAGAACTCCCCAAAAAAACCCTTTAACAGTGGAAAAAAAATGGTAGAAACCTCAGGAAGAGCAACTGAGGAGGGATCCCTCTTCCAGGACGAACAGACGTGCAATAGATGTCGTACAGAACAGATCAGCATAATAAATTAACAGTAATCTGTATGACACAATGAGACAGAAAGAGAGACAGAGAGAGAGAGAGAGACAGAGAGAGATGAAGGACAGACGGTAATGACAGTAGCTTACATCATTAATGAAAGTAATAATATTAGTTATAATTCTGGCTATTGTGGTACAATATGTTGAAAGTATATATTAATGTTTGATAGTATACATATGTGAGAATAATCATATGTGTATAATAACAGTAGAAGTATGACTAATCATAACAGTAGCAGCAGGAGGCATCTGGCAGGACCACACACATCACACTATCCAGGCACCGCTGCCATATGAGTTAACCTGAGAGACAGTGGAGCACAAAGGCTCCGGAGAAGAAGCCGAGTTAGTGATATACAGTATGGCCAAGTTAGCAAGATGCAATAACAGGACATGAGAGAGAGAGAGAGAGAGAGAGAGAGAGAGAGAGAGAGAAAGAGAGAAAGTAACCGATGTATTATAGGAGGTCCCCTCAGCAGACTAGGCCCAAGTCAGCCTAACTAGGGGCTGGTACAAGGCAAGCCTGAGCCAGCCCTAACTATAAGCTTTATCAAAGAGGAAAGTCTTAAGTCTAATCTTAAATGTGGAGATGGTGTCTGCCTTCCGGACCGCAACAGGAAGATGATTCCACAGAAGAGGAGCCTGATAGCTGAAGGCTCTGGCTCCTGATCTACTTTTGGAGATTTTAGGGACCACGAGTAACCCTGCATTCTCAGAGCGCAGTGTTCTGGTGGGATAATATGGCACTATGAGCTCTCGAAGATATGATGGAGCCTGACCGTTTAGAGCTTTATAAGTTAACAGTAGGATTTTAAATTCAATTCTGGATTTTACAGGGAGCCAGTGCAGAGAAGCTAAAACAGGAGAAATATGATCTTGTTTCTTAGTTTCTGTTAGTGCCGCTGCATTCTGAATTAGCTGGAGAGTTTTTAAAGACTTATTAGAGCTACCTGATAATAGGGAGTTACAGTAATCCAGCCTAGAGGTAACAAAAGCGTGGACCAATTTTTCTGCATCTTTTCGGGTCAGGGTAGGCCTAATTTTCGCAATATTACGAAGATGAAAAAATGCACTTGGTGAGGTTTGTTTTAAATGAGAATAAAAAGAAAAATCTTGATCAAATATTACTCCAAGGTTTCTTGCGGTAGTGCTAGAGGCCAGAGCAATGCCATCTAGAGAAACTATGTCATCAGATAAAGAGTCTCTGAGTTGTTTGGGGCCAAGAACAATAACTTCAGTTTTGTCTGAATTTAACCCCTTCGGACCCAACGTCCATTGGAATGGACATGACATATTTCTGTCTCTAAACCAATAAATACCCTGTAATTGAATGATGTCAGTAATGCTGGTTACTGATTGGATCCTTATTATCCAATCACAATCATGTCATGACTTTGAGCACGGTCTGAGGGAGTGACAGACATCGGACAAGACAAGCACGGTGGAGCAACTGCAGAGGGGGAGGAGTAAGTGCCCATTTTCAATCAAAAATATAAATTTATGTTCATGCTGGCCAAACAAATTTGCTGTCAGCATAATTGTAACTGTAACAAGTGATAATATTTGAAGTTATTTTGAACATATATCATATCATTAATTTACAGGATTTTTTCAAAGTTCGATGTCCATTGCAATGGACATCAGGAGTTGAGCGAGTTTAGCTAACACTCACATGTTTAGTGTCAGTATATAAAGAAACAAAATACCTGTAAGCTTTCCATAGGTAAAGTATGGTGTCACAGTTTATTTATTCATGATTATAAATTTTTAAATATATATTTTTTTGTACATAATGTTCTTGTAGAGTATCGACTCGAAGACTTCCTTGAACGTCTCGTAAATGGAGAGTTATCCAAACTTGACTCCTTGAATTCAGGAGATGAGGAGGATGGGACCAGGAGTGAGATAGGTGGTAAGTTTAGAAGTTGAGTGTTTTTAGTTCTTCATATGTGGTTTTCATCAATTTAATGTCTTATATGTAAGATCTAAATGGAATGCATAACAGCTAAAGAGTGAGAATACATAAAATTAGTTAAAATGTGATTGTTTTGTTATTAAATTCAGAGAGGGACAGTGGAGAGGTTACATGCATGCCAGAAGAACTTGATGTGGCAAATGAGATTGAGATAGAGGAGACAGACAGTGCAGGGACAGAGGAGGACAGAGGAGGACAGGAGGAGATGACAGTAACCAGGAAGGAAGAAATCAAGTGGCGTCACAGGCCGTTCACTACAATCATTGACACTTCCTTTGAGAATCCTCCAATTCATGAGGATCATCCCATGAGACCCTATGAATACTTCAAACGGTATATACCAGATGAGATCTTCAATTTGATGGCCGACAACACAAATGTTTATGCCTTGCAAAGTGGTACACTAAGTTTCAAGCCAACAAGTTCAGGAGAGATCAGAACCCTAATCGGTCTCCACCTTGCTATGGGAGTGATGAAAATGCCAAGAGTCTCCATGTACTGGGAAGCTGGGATGGACATTGGTATTTTTCAAAACACCATGCCCCGTGACAGATTCTTCCAGCTCCGGTCACATTTGCATTTGGTCAACAATTTGGAGAAGCCAGCTGAGAATAAGGATGTGTTTTTCAAGGTACGTCCTCTCTATGATGCCATACGCAGTAGATGCTTGGAGCTTCCACTAGAGGAGAGCCTTTGCGTTGATGAACAAATGGTGCCATTTCGCGGAACTCTGTCTGTCAAGCAATTCGTCAAAGGCAAGTCACACCCATGGGGGTTGAAAATATACTTCCTGTGTGGGAAAAGTGGCATGGCCTACGACCTCCTGCTGCACCAAGGCACTACAATGGAGCTATCACAATAGCACAGGAAGCAGCTGGGACTTGGAGCTGGAGTGGTGTACCATCTTAGCCAGCGAATCACTGAGGCCAACCACAAGTTGTATTTTGACAACTATTTCACAACATACAATCTTCTGGAGCTGCTGGCTGAGAGGAAAATTCATGCCGCTGGGACAGCAAGGGTCTCTCGCTTTGCCAGGCCTCCTCTACAGTCTGACAAAGAGATGGCCAAAAAGCCTCGAGGAAGCTGTGATGAAGTTGTAAGCCGTGATGGTAAGGTGGCACTGGTCAAATGGTATGACAACAGACCAGTTCTCATGGCCTCCAACTTCGTTGGTGTTGGCAGAATGGATGAAGTGCAGCGGTGGGACAAAAAGAAGGCCCAGTTTGTGATGGTGTCCCGTCCAGAGGTGGTTAAGCTGTACAATGAAGCAATGGGTGGCGTTGACCTGCTTGATCAACTTGTCAGTCTGTACCGTACAGAAATTAGGTCAAAAAAGTGGACCCTGAGAATGATAACACATGCTTTTGACATGGCTGTGGTCAACAGTTGGTTGGAGTACAGGCTGGACGCCAAGACGGCCAATATTCAGTCCAAAGACATCCAGGATCTCCTCCATTTCAAGATGAATGTGGCCCAGTGTCTGGTGAGAGTCCATAAAACAGTGGCAGCAAAACGTGGAAGACCCAGCATGTCTCCAGAACCACAGCATGTCCCCCAGAGACCAGTTCGCACACCATTTCAGGATGTAAGACCTCTACCTGAAGTGCAGTACGACATGGTTGACCACATGCCAAATTATGATGAAAAGAAAGAGGCTACCAGATGCAAGATGCCAAACTGTACAGGAAAAACACATGTCTTTTGTGACAAGTGCAACATCCACCTGTGCTTTGTGCCACAACGAAACTGCTTCAAGGCTGCTCATCGAAAATGAGACTACATGAAAACATCCACAAGCTGATGTCTTCTCAAGTTCAGGTTCCAGTTCCATTCCAAGTTAACGTGTTATCAGTTCATTATCCTACTATAAAAAGTATGGTTATAAGTTCCATGATAGTTTACTGAAGGCAAAACTGATTTCAGGTAATCTTATCTACAATCATACATCTTGTGTTCATGTGCACGTTCAGATTGCGTTATTTCCTTCTCTTCTTGCAGGCTCCGGGTTTCCTGGTGATGACCTCACTGCTGTTCCCTACCCATGCTGTGATACACCTATCAAGTTCATGTGCATGTTCAGAACTGTACACAGACTCAAACACATGCAAACATCCAGTTCCAGATGTTTAGGTTATACCTGATTGATTACTATGTGGAAAAACTCAGCTTTATTTTTCTTAAGTTTTTATGACATTTTACACCCATCGTGTTGTGGCGTCCATTGGAATGGACATGAAAAAATTCTATTAAAAACATGAGTAAGCAAAAATGTGTTTTTTGCACTTTGTTTTTATGTTGGAGAGGAGTCAGAATCAGTTAAAAAAAATTTTTTTTGCTCAGCAGAAAAAATGCGGGTCTGAAGGGGTTAACATAGGGAAATTGGTGCTCATCCAGGTTTTCATGTCTTTAAGGCAATTATGAAGTTTAGTTAATTGATTAGTTTCTTCTGGCTTCATCGATAAATACAACTGTGTATCATTAGCATAACAATGGAAATTTACAGAGTGATTTCTAATGATGTTACCTAAAGGAAGCATATATAGAGTAAATAGGATTGGTCCGAGCACAGAACCTTGCAGAACTCCAAAACAAACTTTAGTACGTAAGGATGATTCATTATGAACGTGAACAAACTGAAAACGATCAGATAAATAAGATTTAAACCAGCTTAGTGCACAACCTTTTTTGCCAATTAAGTGTTCCAGTCTCTGTAGCAGAATTTGATGGTCAATTGTGTCAAACACCGCACTAAGATCTAATAAAACAAGTACAGAGATGAGTACTTTGTCTGAAGCAATTAGAAGATCATTTGTAATTTTAACTAGTGCTGTCTCAGTGCTATGATGCACTCTAAATCCTGACTGGAATTCCTCAAATAAATTATTATCATGGAGAAAATGACACAGCTGGTCTGCGACTACTTTCTCAAGGATCTTTGAAAGAAAGGGAAGATTAGATATTGGTCTATAGTTGGCTAACACCTCTGGATCCAGGGTGGTTTCTTTAGGAGAGGTTTAATTACAGCTACCTTAAAATACTGTGGTACATAGCCTGTTAATAAAGATATATTGATCATGTCTAATATATGAGCGTTAACTAAAGGTAAGACTTCCTTAAATAGCCTAGTTGGGATGGGGTCTAAGAGACACGTTGATGATTTAGATGAAGAAATTACTGCGGTCAATTCTTGAAGAGAAATTGGGTAGAGGCAATCTAAATATATATTAGGTCTTACAGCTGTGTTTGAGGGCAGATAGGTACTATCTTAGGACAAGAAGTCATGAGTTTTGCCTCTAATAGTTAGAATTTTGTCATTAAAAAAATAATAAAATCATTACTGCTAAGGGCTAAAGGAATACAAGGCTCAATAGAGCTGTGACTGTCAGTCAGCCTGGCTACAGTGCTGAAAAGAAACCTGAGGTTGTTCTTATTTTCTTCTATTAATGCTGAGTAATAGTTTTCTGAAGCACACATGAAGCCAATGCAGAGACTTTAAAATTGGTGTAATGTGTGCTCTCTTTCTGGTCCTTTTCAGCAAACGGGCAGCTGAGTTTTGTAATAACTGTAATTGAGCAATGTTTTTCTTAGGAAGACCAGAAAGTAGAGCATTACAGTAATCAGTTCTACAGGTGATAAAAGCATGCACCATGTGTGTTGGATTGAGAGAGAAACTGTTGTGCTCTGGCAATGTTCTTAAGATGATAAAATCCAGTTTTGTCTACACTTCTAATATGTGTTTCCAAATTAAGATTCGATGCAAAGATAACTCCAAGATTTTTAAACTGTTGACAGGGTTTTAGTGCCAGTTCTTGCAGTTTTGTGTTGAGTTTCTCTCTCTCTGAGCTTCAGGACCAATAACTTAGACCTTGGTTTTGTCCTGGTTGAGTTGAAGAAAATCTTCTGCCATCCAGGACTTAATACCTAAAATACAGTTAAAAAGGGCATCAATTGGTCCTGAGTCATCAGGAGACATGGTGATGTACAGCTGTGTATCATCAACATAACTATAGAAACTGATGTCGTGCCTCTTGATGATGTTTCCAACTGGCAGCATGTAAAGATTAAAAAGTGTTGGACCTAAAATTGAACCTTGGGGGACCAAGTTCAAATAGTTTGAAAGCCAGACTGATATTTTTCAAAAAATGTTGTGGGAGATCATATAATCTGGTTAAAAAACGAGCTAAAATTTTACTTTTACATTTTACTTAAAAATGGCAGATTGGACAGTGGTCTGTAGTTGCTAAGTACCGGGGCGTCTAAGTCATTTCATTTCAAAAGAGGCTCAACCATGGCAGTGTTGGGAACATAATTTTAGGTCTCACACGGCGGCACCAAATATGTATTGATCAACATATTAGGCCTCACCAAGGGGCACCAAATATGTAGGGATTTAAATTTAGGCTTCACACGGAGGCACCAATTATGTTGGGGTCAATTGGCTATCGGAAATAATTAATAATTATTAATAATAATTAATAATTATGTTGAATAATGTGACTTAATTAACATTAAATCACCTCCTGGGGCACCGTTCCCGTCAAGGGAAAATGATAGCCAGATAAAGATATCAGTCTCATAAAATACACTAAATTAATTTGGAGGTTTGATCAATAATTAAATTAATGACAATAACCAAAATTAACAGTCAAGTATTTTGGAGTTCTTGACGCAGCAGAGGTTGACTATTCATTCACTCTTGTGCAACATTAAACAAACAGCAGGTATGATTCCAAAGAATTATATTTATTCACAAACTAGCAAAGCAAACCAAAACACACAAATTCTAACGAACTATATACAAGCTTGGTGTGTGTGTGTGTGTGTGTGCGTGCGAGAGAGAGAGAGAGAGAGAGAGAGAGAGAGAGAGAGAGAGAGAGAGATACAAAGGCAGGTGTGGTGATCAAACAGCCGTTTGGCCTACAAAACAAAATGGCTTAGCAAACTAAACACTTAGCTTTGGCGAAGCCAACTAATCAATGACCTAACTGCAAACAATCACAACAATAACTCAATGACAGCATTAAATCACATGCAACAAGTTAAACAGTCTTGCTTAGCCTGTAGAGATGTGATGAAGCTATGCCCAATTGTTACTTCACCGATCCTTGAGTGGATGGGAGAAAGAGTCACTTGGTGGTGTACTGCTTTGTTAGCCGGCAGAAGAAGGCTGGGAAGAGCTGTGGTTCCAGCTGCAGTCTTTGCTGTGTCCTTGTTGCAAAGGTTCTGATCCGAGGAAACCAGTCACTCAGGGTCCTTGCAGAGTTAGACACTGGGTGCTAACTCACTTAGTTGCTTGTTGCTGGAAAGCTAGTTGCAAACCTTGTGCTTGCGAGTCTAACTTCTCTGGTTGAGGTTTGCCTCAGCCTTGAGCCTGGGCAAGTCATGGTCCAGGCAAAAGAGAGTCTGTTAGCAATTGCCCCACCTTTGACGGTTCAGGGCAAGGAGCAAGGGCCTGAGCATCTGGGCTGTTCCAGGCCCAGCAGGAAAGAGATGTGGGCTGTTCCTCAGTTCCCGAGTAAGAGAGCAGGACTGTCTGAAGGGAGCAGACCTTCTACAGATGCCTGTGACATCACAGAGTCACATGTCACTGTAAAAGTCCTGTCCAATAAAGTTGTGAGACTTGCGTCTCACTGAGGTATGAGGTGAGACATCCTGGAGATGGGTGTCAAATAGCTGTCTTTGTTTGGAGAACAAAGAGCATGCAGAGAAGGAAGCCTTTCAATGTCCAGTGTAGATTTTACCAAATGACAAAACATCTGTGGTCCTGTGAATCCCAACAGCAGTTTTAAAAGCAGCAGGGAAAACACCCATCTGAAGTGAATAATTTACAATGTTAAGAATGTCTTCATCTAAAAAGCTATAAAATGTTTTAAAAATAATGTGGAATGGGATCTTAAAGGCAGGTTGCTGGTTTTAATTGAGAGATCACTCAAGCATTTCATCATCAAACAGGACACACTTCTCTGGTGTTTTCCCACATAAAAACAAAGGTTCAGGTGTGTTAAAATGAATAGGCTGGGGTTGACTTAAATTCAGTCTAATTGTTTTGATTTTACTACTGAAGTGGACTGCGAATTCTTCACATTTTAAGTTGGTTGACATACTGCTGGACTTCACAAAAACTGGGTTAATTAAACAATCAATGGTTGAAAAAAGAATTTTTGGATTGTTGTGGTTGTTAGTGATTAATTTAATTGTGCCTGTCTTGCATTTCAACTGCTTTATTGTAGATAGTGAGTTGATTTCATCTCTGATTTGGTAGTTGATCATTAGCTTATTTCCCCATCATCTTTCTGCTATCTTACAGTTTCTTTTTAATTGTCTAATTTCTTAATTTCTCCAGGGGGGTGTCAAATTGGTGGCAACCTTTTTCAGTTTTAGTTGGGCCATTTTATCCAGATTTGATCCAAGTTTACTGTTAACACTATCTACAATAAAATCACAAGATTAGTGTAAAAAGTCTGCAGGACTGTCACTTGAAAACTCAATAAGATTTTAGAAGAATAGAAGAATTGAAGTCTTTATTGTCATTGCATACCAGATACAACAAAATTGGAGATGCTGCTCCTAATGGTGCTTGACAACATTCTCACATAAATAAGTAATACTGATAAAAAAAACTCACCCACACACATCCCACATCATAAATCATAGAATTGACATTAAAAACAACAATAAGTCCAACCCCTAGTTAGACCATAGTGCAATTCTGCATCAAGCAGCAGTAGTGGAGTGCAAACAGCAATATACAAAGTCCATAAAAATGTGTAGACTGCAGAGTTGTTACTGAGAGTTAAGTGCAATGATGGCCTGGGGGAAAGAAGTGTTATGAAATCTGGACGTGCGTGCCTTGATGGACCGATAGCGTCTGCCTGTAGGCAGCAGCTGGAAAAGTTTATGGCCAGGGTATGTAGAGTCTTTGGCAATGATGGAGGCTCTTTTGAGGTAGCAGGCGGTGGCAATGTCCTTAAGTGAGGGTAACGGGCAGCCAATGACTTTTCCAGCTGTGCGTATAATCCGCTGCAGTTACTTTTTCTCTGCAGCTGTGCTGCCTGCGTACCACACTGTAATATTGTAGGTTAAGATGCTTTCAATGGCTGACCGGTAAAAAGTCACAAGCAGTTTCTCATCCAGGTCCTTCTGTGCTTTTTTGGCGATTTCTTTGATGTTAATGGATCAGGAGATGTTGTTGGAAATATGAAGTCCCAGATACTTGAAAGAGTGAACCTGCTCCACACATGCTCCATTAATCCACAGCGGTGTTGGATCTCCCCTGTGTTTTCTCCTGAAATCCAGGATAAATTCTTTTTCAGCCACTTTAGCAGTTAGATAGCATTTCCTGACAGTTCTGGAATATCCTCTTGTATAAAACCATCTACAGTAAGAAAGACACAGAAATGATCAGAAATGCCTACATCCACAACTGAAGAAATATTTGCAGAGAGGCCATAGGTTATCACTAAGTCTACGGTGTGGCCTCTGTTGTGTGTTGGCTGGGTAACATGTTGGATAAAATTCCTTCAGTTAAGTAAATTAAAAAATTCTAATGCAAAAGAGTCTGATTGATTGTCTATGTGCAAAATAAAATCACCTAAAATAATAACTTTATTGTGGTTAGTGTGGATGATTAACAGCAGTTCTGAAAAGTCTGGGATAAAAGAGGAGCATCGTGTGGGTGGCCTGTAAACACACATACACATTATAGGAGGACAGTTAAAAAGTAAGGAGTGATATTCAAAAGAAGTGTATTCATCAAATGTAAACTGTTTAAAACCAAGTAATGCTGAGAGAATGGATGCTGTACCCCCACCCTTTTTTCCTGTCCTGATTGAATAAGAAAAACTGTAGTTGTGTGGTGAGGCTTCAATGAGTGTAGCAGGTCCATCTGTGTTTAGCCAGGACTCAGTTAAAAACATACAATCTATATTATTATCTAAAATCAAGTCATTAATAATAAAAGTCGGTAACGCTTTAGATTACAGCCCGCAATTTACACCGTAACTATCAGGTAGTTACGGTGTAATCTGTTGTACTAACGTGTACCAGTGTAGTACGTTCCAATACATATATGTAGGTACAGGGGAACAAGATGTTAAGTTATGGAATAAGGGGCTAACAATACATGAATTTACAGAGAATTTATATTATAGGTTTTTTTTAACTACTGGTTACCTATTCTATTATAACAGGGCATGTGCGACCTACTGATCAATAATATGGAAGTTTGGGGGGGATTTAGAGAGAACCTAAACAGTAGGTATTTTAAACTACAGGGTACTTATTCTATTATAACAGGGTATGTGCGACCTACTGATCAATAATATGGACGTTTGGGGGGATTTAAAGAGAACTTATACAGTAGGTGTTTTTAACTAGAGGGTACTTATTCTATTATTACAAGGTACAGTATGACAATAAAACGGAAAAATCGGAGGGAAGATGGAGTGATGACTTCTGCAGCAAGTAATAAATCAGATGTGATTTTATTTCAAAATAACCTAATTACAAACAAACAGGCAATCTACATTGTTCCTTTATGTTTTTAGGGAGTAGCCTATACAACTACAGGGTACATCTGTTCGTTTACTTCGGAACAAAGGTCCAGATGACAGTATGTTGTCATGGATACTGTTGGCGTCTGAAGACTGTCTCAGCTGTCACTCAACCCACCAGCATTACATCACTTGACGCTCGTTTATGGCTTCATGACTCCGCTTGCCATCGGCAGACAGAATTCACCCACCCTAGATGTGACTCACTTGTGTTTTGGTGTAAACACGTTGACAATTTTGAAGTCATTAAAATGTTGAAGGTCTTTTCCCTGGCAATTGTGTTCGTCCGGCATTACGGCTCCTCAAGATGCAAGCTCACCTTTTTCCAGCTCTGTGCACGCTCTCCTTTTCATCCCAGGAAATCAAATACAAATATAGCAAGATAAAACACAACGCATATGGTTAATATGCTTTACTGACAGCTTACTGTGCAGTTAATTTTGTTTGTTCTTCCATGTTTTCCATACTTTAATAATGTAGGCCTACTCATAAATTATAATGTGGGGACAAAATGCCAACGGGAGATAAAATACATACTTACACTTAATATGAAAACAAATACTGATGACCAAAAAGTATAAATCAAATAAGCGACAAAGTGTTTTGTTGTTTGTTGTTTTGAAATAGAAAAACTCTAGGCTCGCCCACACTTTGGCGTATGTTGGTGAGATGAGGCAACGTACATAATCTGTTTCCTGCTAACCAGAGAACTGCTAAACAGTGAGCTCTACCATTACCACTGCGACCACCAGCTCTTTCCTCTCCTTCCTTGTGGCTTTGGACCAAAACTTAGGAGCTGTTCCCCATCACAGGCCGGCTCTCCCTGACTGTGTCCTGCCAACGATCTCGAGGTGCCTCAGTCTACTGATGGCTTGGTCGACTGCCTGCTCGGCCCTCCACTTGCGACCTGTCTGAACTGGTGCTTTGATGTTTTTAATAGATGGATCAGACGAGTCTCTTAGCTCTAACACAAGCCTTGCCTTCTCCTCTCTGTAGCCCAGGTTGATCGATTTCAGTGGAAGCTGTAGTGTGTTCCGTCCAAAGAAAGCTGCATTGGAGAGGCTCTGGCGCAGGCCTAGCCACTTGCGGATGAATCTGTTGGCCTTGGCATCCATCCTCAATACAATACATACAGAGAGGAATGCCAACGTCAACAGTTGTTGTATTACACTAGATTCTACACCGTCCATTTTAACACTTCGGGGCATATTGTTACATCATTTTTTAAAATTAAGCTTAGACATTTTTTTTTTCTTTCCCAAAATGTCCTTATTTCTGGACAATTCCATAACATATGCATCAAAGATCCTTTCTTTCCACAGGGAAAGAGGGCTCATCTTGTTCTGTTCGTATGGGGTTATGTATGTTGTATGTATAATCTGTATAATTTTATATCTAACACATTTTGATAAATAGTTTGTACGTCGTATTATGAAGTTCCATTGTTCAGGTGACAGATGTTTTCCAAAATCATGTTCCCACTGTTGTTTAAATTTATCCAAATTACTCCTGAAGGGAAGAGAAATATAACTGTAAAGTTTGGATACTGTGCCTCTACCTATTGCAATTTCTCTAAATCTGTCATCTAATCCTTTATCTGCTGCTACAGTGACACCCTGAGATATGATCTTTTGCAATATTGTTCTCAATTGAAGATACTGTAAAAAACATGATTGATTCAAATTATATTTATCTTTAACATCATTAAAGATCATTATTTTCCCCTGTTCTACAATTTGTTCCAGTTTCTTGATGTTATATCTGTTCCATTCCTTATTGAAGAGAGTCTTCCCTCCTGCAGTAAATAATGGATTCCTCCACAATGGACATGAAGGCAGGGTTAACCCGTTTATTCCACATTTCTTATGTATAATCTTCACTATATCACATGAGAAATTTATAATAGGACTCTTAAATTTTATACTTGTTTTCTTACAGTACCATAGAGCAGGCAGAGATATTTGCTTTTGGCTCTCAGCAATGATTTGGTTTTCCAGCCATATCCAACTTCTAGCTTCATGGTGTTCATGATAAGCCCATAGCAAAGGGTATTTACCATTAAAGGCTAAATAGTATGCATATATATCAGGTACTCCTAGCCCCCCTTTATTTTTGCGCCTTACAAGCTTACCAAGGCTGATTCTTGGTGTTTTTGTTCCCCCATAGAAACATTACAAAGAGTTTTTTAATTTCTTTAAACCAAGATTCAGGAAATTTCAGTGGGATTGATGCCATCATAAAAGTAAGTCTGGGAAAGATGTTCATTTTAATTATCTCTGCTTGCCCCCATAAAGATAGCCGGAGTGTTCCCCATCTCATAAGATCTTCTTTAATCAATTTAGGACTATTTATTTCAAACAATTTTTCAATTGGGGAAATTATATTGATGCCAAGATATCTTAAACCGTCCTTCTTCCAGACTATCTGGGTTGCACCAAGATGTGCTGGAAATGTCATACAGTTGAGGGGAGCTGCCTCACCTTTGCTCCAGTTTACCTTATACCCAGAAAATTTGCCAAACTCATTTATAAGCTTAAACAGATGTTCCACTGAGTTTTCTGGTTTCGACAATGTTAACAGTATATCGTCTGCAAATAAATAAATTTTTAAATCGTGATCATACATTTTAATACAGCTTATTTGTTGATTAGCTCGAATAGCGCATGCCAGGGTTTCCAGTGCCAAGATGAAGATTAATGGTGAGACTGGGCACCCTTGCCGTGTGGATCGTGTTAACTCAAAAGGCAGCGACATAATTCCATTGGTTTTAACACAAGCAAGTGGTTTGTAATAGAGTGCTCTTATCCACTGCATGCAAACTTGACGGAAACCATATCTTTGTAAAGTATAAAATAAATATGACCATTCAACCCTGTCAAATGCTTTTTCAGCATCCAGCGATAACAAGATCACTGGATGCTGAAGTGAAGTGGCTTTGTAAATCACTTGCAATAGCCTTCTCATATTGCTTGAGGAATGACGCCCTTTCACAAAACCTACTTTGTCAAAATGGACCAATGAGGGAAACACTTTTCCCAGGCGTAATGCCAGTATTTTAGCAAATATTTTATAATCATTATTGAGCAGGCTAAGAGGCCTGTAATTACTCATTTGCGTGGGATCTTTGCCTTGTTTTCGTATTGTGGTCATCACAGTTCTCATACTGGCAGGCATTGATTGAGAAGTTATTGCGTCATTATATAGCATTGTCAGGTAAGGTATGAGTTCATTCTGAAAGGCTTTGCAAAACTCAATACTAAATCCATCTTCTCCAGGTGTTTTGCCATTACAGAGACATTTTAGGGCTGTATTAATCTCTGTACCTGTGATATATTCTTCTAGATCAGTCTTGTCTACTTCTCTTATTGAAGGCAAGCATATACTACTAAAAAATTATGGACAACGTTTAGATCAGGGTTGCCTTCTGAGTCATTCATTCATTCATTCTTATAATAATTTTTAAAACACTGATTCATTTGCTTTCGATCTTGTACAGGTTGTCCATTACAATCATATATCTTTAAGATTTGGTGCTTAGATTCTATTCGTTTTAGTCTCATAGCCAGCGTTTTACCTGCCTTCTCACCTGACTCGAAGTGTTTTCTTCTTAGTTTAAATAGCGCAAATGTGGTTTCTTCGTGCATTATTTCTTGCATTTTTGCTCTGCATAATAGCAAAGAATCCCTTAATGTTTGGTTATCTGGTTCCCTCATGTGTCCCTTTTAAAGTTTATTAAGTTCCTCTTTTAATGTTTTTTTTCCTTTCATTCTTCTCCCTCTTTTTAACAGTTGTGTAGCTAATTATCCACCCCCTGCATGTGGCCTTAAATGCTTCCCGTACTGTTTGAACTGAATTTATTGAATACAGATTCAAAGTAAAATATTCTTTTATTTTTTCCTTTATTGAAGAAACAAATTTATCATCCCCCAATATTAAATTATTTAATCGCCATTGCTTTGTGTTATTTACTTCAAAGGCGGGGAGAAAGCTAACGGATACGGGAGCATGGTCTGAGATCAATATATTATGAATTTCAGAGTTGACTACATTTTTGACCATCTGACTGGATACTAGCAAATAGTCGATACTAGAATATGAATTATGGGCTTTTGAGTAAAAGGTATATTCTCGTGTGTTTGTATTTATACATCTCCAAATATCTGTTGTGCATGTAGTTGTTTGAAATTCGTCAAACGCTATATAGACATACGTATGTGTATATATATATATATATACATATATATATATTTCCTTGTCAGAAATTACATCCAGTGGTTTGAATGGTGTAGATTTGGAAATTAATATACTGACACCTCTTGAGGCACTATTGCCATAGGCAGAAAAGATTTTATCTACCCACCTCTGTTTTAATTTTAGGGATTTGTCTTGATTTAGGTGAGTTTCTTGTACCATGGCTATATCACATCCTATAGATTTCAAATGTGAAAGTATTTTGTAACGTTTTACTTTATTTGATATTCCATTGACATTCCATGATATAACCTTAAGATTAATTAATTAATTAAAGTGTTAGTGTTAGGTTAACGCTGTTAAACACAGTTTAAGAATTTTGAAACCTTTATTTTGCTTATCAAAAAAGGGCAATTTCACTGATATTTAGGCTATAAATCAAAAACCACTAACGTTGTACTTAGATTTGTCAAATCTAGACTAAATTACTAAGAACACTTCCGAGACTCACTAAAACACGGTTTCAGATTTGTGAAACTTTTATTCTATTTGTGAAAACCAAACAAAGGGTAGTTTCACTGACCAATCTACTTCTAAACCACATTAGACCAAGTCCAGATTAAAAACCACTAACGTTATACTTACACTTGTCAAATCTGGACTAGACTAACAAGGAGACTCCAGAAACTCATTAAAACACAGTTTAACATTTGTGAAACCTTTATTCTTTTTGAGAAAACTGAAAAAAGGCGATTTCACTGCTTTTTTCCCACCCAGACCACATTAAACAGATTGGAAAATGTATTCTAAAGAGATATTGTGTGATCGTATTTCAAAAGGTAAAAATAAGTCTAAGTATAGTGTTATTTGATCTGGACCTGGGGCCTCATTTATAAAAGAGTGCTTAGGATTCATACTAAAAGTTGACATGCGCCCAAAAGCTGAAAATGGCGTGCGCCAAAAAATAATCTGATTTATAAAACCGTGTGCACGCACACTTGCACGCAATGTTCTCTTTATAAATCACAGACCTCCTGGAGTTGTGCGCACCCAGATCTGCCTCATATTCCGCCCTCTACACGCCCTAGTTCAACCATAAATGGTCATGCACATCACCTCATGAATGCGATCTGCATATAAATAAGCCGGCATGCGAGTGTTCTGTCGTTGTGAGTCACGGCGACAGGTGTGAGAAACGAACCAATAAACGGAATTTCTCTGAGACTGAGCTAGAGACCCTTTAACGGGAGGTGGAGGACTGAAGAAAGGTTTTATTTGGTGGTCACTAATAAAGCAAAAAAAGTGGCAACACATCAACGCTGCTGATGCTGTCAGCTGTGTCTGTGGGACTGCACGGACAGTGACAGAGAAAAAAAAAGTGGTCTGATCTAAAGGTAGACCAAATATTTCTACTCCTTTACCAACATGTAGTTAATGTGTTGCTTTTAAATTTGAGGATGTTTGACATTGATGTGCGACATAAAGAATCACATTTATTAAAGGTGGAGGCAAAAAGGAGTATGTGCCATCTTGTGCAATTATGCACGAGGGTCACCGCAGTATTTATATGTTTATGGCAATTAGTCTGATCAGACACCCGGCCTGAACAGCATGAACCATTGGTATCCCTGTCCCAAAATACAGCGTTTAATTTGAAATACAATTCAAAGATGAAAGTGTAATAGGCGAACACGTTTCTTCATGCCGGTTTTGTCATGAACAGCACATGTCTAAGTAGGGCTGATGAAATGAGTGTAACGGTTGTGCTTAATGGCTGTATTTCGAGACATGATAAATGCACTGGAAATATTTAGCTAAATAAATAAATATATTCCATGCAGTAGCGCTGTCCTCTCCCCGTCCTGCGCTCACAGAGTGGACAATGAGACGTTAGAGGCAGTGCGGATTAAATACGTATTTAGAAAGAATTTCAATTCAGGATTTGAGTTGGATTTTACAACGTTTTTATGAAACAATTATCACTCACTCCAAGCGCAAAATAAGGCTGCTGGATTTAATTTCAATGATAACGTGGATCTAAGGTGGATATAGCATGACATTAAATTTGTGTGAGACATCAATAAAAATCTGACTCCACTTCTCCACCTCGCCGTCTGCGTTGCCACTTCCCAGTGTCTCCAAAATGTGCGCACGCATGACTCAGAGTTTGCTTACAGGTGCGCACATTCTCCCGCCAAGTTTATTTTTAAAAAAATCACAACCTTTGCGTGGGAAGTGGCGTATGCCACTTTCAAGCCCCGTTTTGTGCGTAAGCAAGCTTTATAAATGAGGCCCCTGGTCTTATGTGGTTGATGGAGAAATAGTGAAATCACCCTTTTCTGTTTTCATAAGCAAAATAAAGGTTTCACAATTCTGAAACTGTGTTTTAAGGCTTTTGCTATGATGTGTAACACTCTTTAATAAGTGTAAGTGGTGCAAAAACAGAGAATGAACCATTAGTAATGTTTCCCATAACTTTCACTTAACTGAGAATCGGAAGCTACAAATCAGAAGCTAACTTTGGTGTTGTTACTGCGCTGGCTAAACTTTTCATTTTCATGTTTATTTGATAGGGACAGATACATATACATAGAGAATTGCACAGCAATTAACCAATGCAATGTATCACAGCATTTATAGCTACTGCTAATTTCCAATGCCCATCCCTAGGAGGGCCTTTAAAAAAAGAAAACATACAAAACAACATACACATACACAACAACAACAACAACAAATACACATAGTTACATACAGATACACATCATGCATATCGTATACCTTGGCATTTGCAAATGCAATATAACTGTCAAAGCTGAGCATGTTGAGGTCCCTCAGGACATGACAGTGGTACGATCTTATCGGCCTTTTGCCTAAAATTTTTATTGAACGATTGTATAGCCTCTCCAGAGGTTTAATCACTGATGGGCTGGCCCTTTCAACGCATCCTCCTTTGAACTTATATAAACTTATAATTGCTTTGCTGCCGATTAGCAGCATATCAAACATGTCCTATGCTTCATTTAGGTTTTGTCTGTAAAATAAAATAAAGGGGAAAGTCACACATGCTTCTGGTTTCATGCCTTATTGCTAGATGACTACTGTTGTTGCAAGCTTGTTCCACACGATAGTTGGAAATTAACTGCAACTTTTCCATTATTATTGTGCTACATATTTGTAATGGTTTGTTGACAAACTAGAAACTAGATGCTAATTTTAGTTAGCTATACAGTATTTCTTGTATAGCCTTACGTAGACCATTAATATTGTATTTATTCACATCTAGAGTGTCAGCGATGATGGCTTTGCGGCTGTGTGGCCAACAGTTTGATGGCTTCTCACCAACTGGGAGACATCATGGCTGTCAGAAATCCAGATATTTCAGACTATAAATTATGGTCAAGAGACTGAAACTAACAGTTTTTCTCTATAGGGTCAACATATGACCAAGGTGCACCAGCTTCTTTCCCCTCGTCTCAACCTCAACCCTGTCATCTTCATCAGGAGTGGAAAGGAAGATGACAAAGGACAAAATTAAGTAATGCAAAAAAAACTAAGAAATAAAGAATTAAATGCTATCAGTTTACTTATTTTGAAATAAGAAGTATGTTAAATGATGGTTTTAAGTTAAGGATGTAATATTTTGTTTTTTATATGATACACAATGTACAATTATTACCCGAATACCCTGTACTTACCCTGTAACTAAATGTAACAACAGGGGAACTAGTAGTGCTTTAGAATACAGCCCGCATACCCTGTACTTACCCTTGTAACTAAATGTAACAAGAGGAAAACTACCATTGCATATATATATATATATATATACATATATGTGTATATGTGTATATATATATATATATATATATATATATATATATATAACTTGTTCTGTAAATATAGAGAACAATATGAGAGGTTTGTTTTGATTTTACTTGCCTCAAAACATGGAAGAACAAACTAAATTATAGCTGCTGCGATGGGTCGGGTCCGGACATTTTTAGGCAATTCTGAGCAACCTCTGGAACCTAAGACAGCCATCTACCACTCTGAGCTAATTGGCAAGTAGCAGCTCAACAGTGGCTTCACAAATTGAGTAAGCCATTCACTGTTGTGTAGGAAAGCAGCCATCCATGCATGGAAAGGCAGATTTGAAACCACTATAAAAAATTCAGTTATTAAGACAAAAATCTGAAAATACACATATTGCATCTAGACAGCAGGAGATGTTGGTAATTTGTTTGTAACAATGATTGATTTGCTTCATAAGTGAAAAACTGATGTTGAAAATTGCCACTTTCACATTGACTCCACTTGTTCACATTAGAGCAAAAAAAAAAAATCTGTTTTTGAGATATAATTCTGAAATTTGCCACACATCATCTACCATGACTGTAGAATTTTGTCATTTTTTTCATGAACATTGAAGATTTATTTAGCAAGAATTTGCATGTATATTTTTACAGTACCATTTACAGTCAAACATTTTGATGCACTGTAGGCTAATTTTTTGACAAAATCAAAAATCTGAGAAATGTAGTTTTTGTAGGATAGTCTGAAGATGCTCTGTAGCAAGTTTGGTGTCAGTTGAGCAAAAATTGTGGGGGGAGATAGGTTTAAGAAGGTTTACAGTTTTTTTTTAAAAAAACCAGAGTGATGGACTTAATTTTGTGTGAAGTTGTAGCACATATGGTTGATTTGTTATGAATTTTCAAAGTTTTGAACTTTAGACACTTGCTGTAGCGCCACCATCAGGACTATTGGCTTGAGTTTACAGCTGAGGATATCTGGCGTGAGACTGGACCTTTGTACAAAGTTTGGTGAGTTTTCACCCATGGGAAGTATGATTTCCTCGGAAGAAGAAAGAAGAAGAATACCTAGGATTACAATAGTGTCCTGGCAGCTTAGCTGCCCGGACCCTAATTAACTGCACAGTAAGCTGTCAGTAAAGCATATTAACCATATATATGTGTTGTGTTTTATCTTGCTATATTTGTATTCATTTCCTGGGATGAAAGGAGAGCGTGCACAGAGCTGGAAAAAGGTGTAATGCCGGACGAACACAATTGCCAGGGAGAAGACCTTCAACATTTTAATGACTTCAAAATTGTCAACATGTTTACACCAAAACACAAGTGAGTCACATCATTTACATTTATTATTTTTATCATTTCAAAATTTCTGTGGACAAGTGTTGCGAATTAGCACGTGTGCTAAAACACTCAAACAATGCATATGGTCCGTCCAATGCAATTGTGATGTCCACATCAAATAAACAGGAAATAAATAAATAAATCTAGGGTGGGTGAATTCTGTCTGCCGATGGTAAGCGGAGTCAAGAAGCCGTAAACGAGCGTCATGTAATGTAATGCTGGTGGGGTGAGCGACAGCTGAGACGATCTTTAGACGCCAACAGTATCCATGACAACATACTGTCACCTGGACCTTTGTTCCAAAGTAAACACACAGATGTACCCTGTAGTTGTATAGGCTACCCCCTAAAAATATATAGGAATAATGTAGATTGCCTGTTTGTTTGTAATTAGGTTATTTTGAAATAAAATCACATCTGATTTATTACTTGCTGCAGAAGTCATCACTCCATCTTCCCTCTGACCTTTCAGTTTTATTGTCATACTGTACCCTGTAATAATAGAGTAAGTACCCTGTAGTTAAAAATACCTTCTGTATATGTTCTCTTTAAATCCCCCAAACTTCCATATTATTGATCCGTAGGTCGCACATACCCTGTAATAATAGAATAGGTACCCTGAAGTTAAAAACACCTATTGTATAAGTTCTCTCTAAATCCCCCCCAAACTTCCATATTATTGATCAGTAGGTCGCACATATCCTGTTATAATAGAATAAGTACCTTGTAGTTAAAAATACCTACTGTATAAGTTCTCTCTTCATTCCCCCCCAAAATTCTATATTATTGATCAGTACCCAGTAGTTAAAAAAACCTACAATATACATTCTCTGTAAATTCATGAATTGTTAGCCCCTTATTCCATAACTTAACATCTTGCTCCCCTGTATCTACATGTATTGGTACATACTACAATGGTACACCATTAGTACAACAGATTACACCGTAACTACCCGATAGTTATGGTGTAAAAATTCTGAAAAGTTACGAGATTTTCAACTCAACATACTGGTAGTAGCTGCACAAAAAAGGCAGAGCACTCTGGAAAGAGACGCTGGGTGCTGCGCCTTTTCTCTAGCAGGTTGCGTGCAGCTGCATATTCTTTCCACATTGTAGTAGCAAATGTGCACCTCTGTGTGCCAATGGTCTTAACGTAAGATGTAGTTGGGGCATTGCTACTTTTAAGGCAGCAGAAAGTGATTGTGCCACTGACCAACAAAAACCTGGTTTAAAGTCAGAATGGTGCAGTATTTTCTGCTATTTAGCAGCGCATTTTTCAGATAGTAAGATGCGCCCAGATAGGTGGGTTCACAACACGTGTACACTCTACATGAAAATCCACACAGGGTCACATGGATGGGTTGCAGGTGGGTGAAATAATATTTCCTTGATGGGGAAACGTTAGTTAGATTCCCTAAAATGTGAACATAGCAAAGATCAGGGCAGAGCTTTAGTGCTGCTGTCCAATTCTCTCTTAATTTTCTCTCAATTAGCTCTTATTTTCTGTCAAGTTTGTAACTACAGCTTTTATTTTTGCTGCTTAAATGTGCCACAATATTTGCTGCAGTGACATTACTGCTCTTACTGCATTATCTCAGCAGAAAACCGCTTGCTTCTCTAAATTAATTGCTGAATCCGCTAACTAAATAGCAGTGTGCTGCTTGTAAAGGGAATGGGAGACGACACTCTGATAAGCTGAACTCAATTTACACCCAAAACACACCTATGCTTAATTAAGAGTCTAAAGGTGAGACACTACAGGCAAAATAATAGATATCATCATGAAACTTCCTCAGTTGATTACTTAAAATAGTATGAAAAAAAACAAGTTTTTAAAATTTTAATGTTTAATTACGCAAATTAGGCATTGTCTCATTAAATATGTGCTAATTTGCATATATTTTAGGAAGATAAATCTGAACATCTGATAAAGCCAGGTGAATTTTTTTTTTTTTTTCATTTTGTTTACATATAAGATGACAAAAATTACAGAAGGATTTAAAGATATCTGCTTTTATTACCTAGAATATCAAAATATACTGTCCATAGGCTTTTTGCCATATTTTTGGATATAAAATGTCACATAAAAAAGGCTAGGAATGATTTATTAACAAATCCCTTTGTAAATATCTATATCTATATAGCTAGGTGTATAACTGGAAAGTTTGGTGTACATAGGTGCTACAGAGGCTGAGAAGTTTGACTTGGAGTATGACAAAAAAACTCATTTTGACATCTATACATTCAAAGATTTACATAGGGAATTTAATACATTTCTATTGGAAACAATTGCTCACAAACAGAATAAATGTCCAGGCCCTTAGTAATGATAATATAGTATATTTCAAGCTCATGAAAATTGATCATTTAATAACATGACAGGCATATAAGGCCTACAACTGTAGTAACCCAACTAATAAACATATTGGCCTACACTGGACGATGCTAACTTTTTGGTAAATTCGGGAGAAACCTACTGCCGCAAGTAGACAAAATGTAATAAAATTAAAGCTGCAAGCAGCGTTGGGCGGAACCTCGGACTCCCGCCGCTTCGGCCTTCAGCACATGTAGACAGTTAAAGACAAAAGTTTTATATGATTTTAGACCCCTCTCCACTCTAGCTCACAGCTGACAGTTTCTCCACATTCTCCTGTTATTTTCAGAGGCACTAGCTCACTTCCTGCTGGATTGGGGCTAGAGAAAAAAGATGGCGGCGGCGGCGGCGGCGGCAGCAGCAGCAGCAGCGGTGTCTTCTGTCACGGCATGCTGTTTTTATGTAGTTTTAATGGTTCTGATGACTACCTTAAGACAAAAAGCCACTCTCACAGATACCCAAACTGTCGGAGAACAGATGACAAACTTTCCCAACTTCAACTTATTTGGCCCTCTGGTATTGATATTGAATGTGTTGGGGTAAATACTGTACTTTCTCCGGAGATGTCATTTACTGTGTTATGCCTGTACAGAAAACCCACTGCTAAGAAGGATTTCTATGATAAATTTAAAGCCATTCTTAAAGCATATGATCACAACAAAGAAATCATAATTCTCGGCGATTTTAACATAAACTGGGACAGTAAGGCAGACAGGAAAAATCTAAAACAGTTAACTGAACATCTGAATTTATCTCAACTCATAGAGACACCAACCAGAATCACCAGTGATTTGCTCTTCTCTAATAAACTAGAACGTATTATTAAAACCCACAATCTTTTAACTGGTTTATCAGACCATAATGCAATTTTCTTTTCCAGAAAGCTCACCAAGTCACGCTTCTCAAACACATCCAGATACTTATGTAATAGTAAAACTACTTTTAATTTCGTCCCAAAGAGCCAGCAAGAAGATCTTAAATTGGCCTTTAAAAAACAGAATTGGAATAAGATCATCTCCTGTGAAGACATTGATAATAGCACAGATTCCTTTCATGAACACATCAGAAAAATAATGGAATCTTTCTCCAGGAGGGTGAGCCAGAAGAAAAGGAAAGCATCATTACCGTGGTTAACCCCTGACTGTCTAAATTTGATGAAAGGGCGTGATCTTCTTCTTAAGATTTTCTTAAAGTCCGGTTTAACTACGGACCGGTTAAAATTCACTGCTGCAAGAAACAAGGTAACTCAGGCAATGTGGAAATTTGCCAAAGCAAATTTTTTTATAGCAATCATGGAGAGTGCTAAGGGTGACGGGAAAAAATTTGGCATAATATTAATAAACTAACGGGTAAACAGAATAAACAAAATAACTGCGAACTAGAACTTGTTATTGATAATAAACTGGTGAGAAGTCCAGACATTTTGGCCACCGAGCTAAACAATTTTTTTTAAAAATCAGTGGAGGACATATCCAAACTTTTTTCCCCTTCAATCAGTGGAGGACATATCCAAACTTTTTTCCCCTTCGGAGTATGGCTCGGTCCCTATTAATTATGTGTTGCCGGTATTCACCATACAGTAGGTCACAGAAGCTGAAGTGGCTAACATTACCAGCTCGCTAAACAACTCCAAGGCCAAGGGCATCTACGGTCTTGACACCATGTTTTTAAAAGCTCACAAAGATTCTCTTCTTGGACCAATCACACATCTATTTAATTTATCCATACAACACTCAGTTGTTCCATCCTCTTGGAAGGTGGTCATAGTTAATCCCATCTTCAAGTCTGGAAGCAGGACAGACATGAATAACTATAGGCCTATTAACATCCTGCCAATCACCTCCAAAATAATTGAGAAATGTGTGCTTACACAACTAACTGAGCATCTGAACCTTGGCCATACTCCGTTGCACCCCGCATAATTTGGCTTCCGGGAACACCACTCGACAGAGTCAGCCATTAATTTATTTTTGGAGAAAACTAGACAGTTTCTTGATAAGTCAGTTTGTGTTGGTGCAGTATTCCTGGATCTGAAAAGGGCGTTTGATATGGTTGATCATGCAGTGCTGTTAAACAAACTCTCTTCTTTTAATTTCTCAGATCAGGCGACCATGTGGATAAACTAATAGGAAGCAGTGTGTTGTTGTTGAGGGGGTTAAGTCCTCTCTTCTCACATGTTCAGTGGGGGTCCCACAACGTTCGATCCTCGGACCAATGCTCTTTTCACTTTACATTAATGACATGCCACTTGTATGCAAAAACACCCATATACAAATGTACGCAGACAACACAGTTATACTAACATCAGCAAAAACTACTCAAGAGGCTGCCTGCATACTCACAACGGAATTGACTCACATTCACGAATGGCTCAAAAAATCATGTCTAGTGTTAAATACAAAAAAAACTGTCTGCATGTATTTTTCTAAAAACCCAAAGGATCTGACACACTCTGGTGTCTTCCTGGGAGGAGAGGAGCTTGAGCTAGTCAATGAGCTCAAGTATCTAGGGGTCACCCTGGACTCAACCCTCACCTTCAAAAGCCACATTAAAAAGATCTTGAGAACAATCAAATTCAATCTCTCCAATTTCAAATTAATTAGGCCATCTCTGACAACAGCGGCAGCTAGGGTGTTTATGCATGCAATGGTCTTTTCTCACATCGGATATGGATTCACTAACTGGTCGTTCACTACTAAAGCTGCGCTCAACCAGATTGATTCTCTGTACAAAAGAGCGCTCAAAATATTGGACAAAAAACCCTTATCATATCACCACTGCCACATACTCCAGAAATATAATCTTAGTATGCCTGCGCAATATATAAAATCTTGAAAGGATTAGCACCGCCCCCAATGTCCGTTTATGTTAAGCAGAATGAAAACATCAGCTACACGACCAGGGCCACCACAAGAGGGGACTGTGTAATCCCACTCAGGCGTACCTCGTGTGGGCAGTCAGTACTTTCAGTTGCAGGTAGTCACATCTGGAATAGTACACCATCCATGATATGGGACTGTAACACATATGCCACATTCAAAACAAATCTAAAGAAGTTCCTCTTATTTTATTTTTTATGGTCTTTTCTTTCCTTCTTTCTATGTTTAGTTACCATGCACTTCACAATATAACTGACTCCTACAATCAATTAATCACAACTACAAGAACTATGAACTGGGCTTTGCATTGTTGCAGTTTTACACTCCATCTACACACCCCAAACAGTCTCTCTTCCCCTGGCTGCTGTTTATTATTTATTTCTCTCTTTTTTCCTCTCTCTCTTATTTATTTATTATTAATTATCTTTTTTTTTTTTTTTTTTTTTTTTTTTTTGTCTCACGCTCAAATGTTTACCATGTACTTTGCACAGTAACTAACAGCTCTTGGAAAACAGCTCTACAGCACTTTAATTTCTAGTGTTTTCCATTATTTCAGCACTTTAACCCCCAATGTCTCTACATCTACTACTGTCATCTATCACAACTGATCACAACTATAACAAGATCTATGTACTGGACTCTGCATTTCTACAGGCTTACACACTATCCACACACCCCATACAGCCCCTTTCCCCCCGTCTGCTTGTTACTTGGTTGCATCCAGAAACAAGACATAAAGCTTACACATACTTAAGGCACTGGAGACAACGTGATGTTTGCAGTATTACTGTTACGTGTTGCTGGCCGACTCTATACTGCGACGATAAGATTGTTATGTGTTTTAATGTATCTTATATTGTAATTGCATATTCTATGTGTACTGTATTGATTTTTTATTACTTTTTAGGAACTATGCTGATAAACATCTGGCAGGGGGACTACCAATGTAAATCAGCCCCTGGCTGCAATTGGGTGCATCTACATTTTCTTTTTTTTCTTTAAAAGGAATGTTCATTGATGTACACTGACCCTTAAACAAATAGACTATTAAATAAAATAAAATAAATAAAGATTGAGGTCAGGGATGTCAATGCGTGATTTGTAGGTCTTGATGAGATGAACAAGCCAGTTTTAGTTTATTCTTCCTACGACCTTCCTACGGGTGGCAGTGACCATTTTAGTGTGTCTAGGTGGCGTGAAGATTGTCAGGAGGTTTTGTGGCAAGTCACCTTGAAGAGGCCGTAAAATCCAAACCGTTTAAGTAATGACAAATTTATACAGAAGATCTGGTCAGCAGGAGTTGGCCTGGCATGTGTGCGTGTTTGAAGCCGATACGATAAATGGTGTAGGAGAAGATAATTGTTGGAAAAAGAGCATTTTGAGGCAAAATCTTACTTTGAAAGGGCAAATAGCTCACTTCCTGTTGGGTTTAGGTCAGGGATGTGAGCACGTGATTTGTAGGTCTCGATGAGACGAACAAGCCAGTTTTGGTTTGATCTTTCTACGCCATTCCTACGGGCCGCAGTGGCCATTGTAGTGGGCCTAGGTGGCACTATAGAGCCCATTTTGGCACTTTTGGGGTTCAGTTTTTCATTTTATCAAATTTTTTGTCAATCCTGACATGCGTGCCAATTTTGGTGAGTTTCTGAGCATGTTTAGGGGGTCAAATTCTAGCTCAAAGAGACGGCAGGAGAAAGAAAGAAAGAAAGAATTAAAACTGCGAGCAGCATTGGCGGGACCTCGGACTATCGCTGTCGGCCTCCAGCTCATGTAGACAGCGCGAATTATTCGTAAGAGTCAAAATGTAGAGAAAACAAGCAATGTCAATAGAACACAAGGTCATTTTTGGCAATAGAGGGACTTTATATTACAGTACATCAAAATATGTATTTAATTTTCAACCGATGTATTAACTAAAATGTATTTGTGATATGTCAGCTATGGAAACAAAATGTCTCCTCCAAAACATCCACATTGAAATGAAATACACTGTAATGATAAAGAAATTATATAATGTGAACAACAACATGGTGTCTGTCATACTGTTAAGAATTGAAGTGTTCCCCATGTACTGTAAAAGACAAAGGTCTGTGGTGACAGTACTCCTGGTTTGTTGTTTAACACGTTGTAATGTAAGTACATGAATATATAAATACATAATATACATTTTAACAAGATAACAAATATTAAAGTGGATAAAACATGAATTATAAAGGAGAGTAAATCATAAAAGAAAACGATTTTTACAAAGACTAAAGTGGTGATTAAACAAAGGAGCTTGTAATTTTGGAGTGTAACATTTCCTCAAGGATGTGTATACTTTCCTGAAGTTTGGAATACTGTTATGGACTTGTACTTGAAATGAGGTAATTTGCTGTAACCCTCCAGGGCATTCAGTTGGGTTCTGAGAAATAATATTTCTAAATAAATGGAAATACTTTTAAGGTCATTTTTAAAGTAATTTAAAAATTCTTTACCTGTTTAAGAGCTTGGGAGTACAACAAATGAATGCGCTCATTTTCATGTTCATTTTTAAAAAAGTAAAGGGTTCTTATGAAGGTGGTGTGAGCTTATATTTTGAAAGTTGTAGACATAAGCCATGTGACCTAATGAAACCTTGACATGTGTGATGATCAAACAACACATCCATATTCATTTTAAATCATGTTACCTAGTGAAAGCTTGATTGAACTGTACTGGCTGCTGTGAGGATATAAGCAACAGCAGGCAGACAAAAATAGATTACAGAATGTTACAATATGTATTTAAGAGTCATAATCACAAAAGTAGTAATAGTATTATCAGTAATAAAGGCTGTAGTAGTATGTGGGAGATGGAAAACTTCTTCTGAAATCCAAACTGCTGAAGAAATGAAACCCCCCGTGCCATGGGAGGTTGCTGCTGGGGTGTAAGTGATTTTGTGGTTTTGTTTATGTGTTTGTGTGGGTGACTTGACTGATAAGTAAGTCACTTGTCATGCTGCGTACTACATGTACTACAATTACTGAGCACTATCTGTGTATAAGATTACAGTACGTCACAATATGTATTTAACAGTCGTAATCACAAAAGTAGCAACAGTATTATCAGTAATAAAGGCTGTAGTAGTATGTGGGAGATGGAAAACACTGATATATAATATGTAGATGCTGTTTCAAATGGAGATTCTGCTGCTGTAATCTGTCCTTTCAAGATTGTAACCACACACACACACACACACACACACACACACACACACACACCACACACACACACACACACACACACACACACACACACACACACACACACACACACAGGCTTGTGTATGTCAGAGTGAAGCCATTGTTATGCTAATTAATGACTGCATGTAGTTAGGTGAGAGCCCAAGCACTTGAAGATGGGTTTAAAATTTCTCAAACTAGTCCTTCCTGATCCCAAACCGTGGGTCCAATCGTCAGTCTAAAGATATCTCCAGAGAGATACACTCGTCCGGAATGCAGACGTATAGCTTTTATGTGTGTGGAGTCAAAAATGCGACCTTAATCGCAAGTTAAAGATGTTTTGGCCGTCATATTTTCTTCCGAAGAGCGTCATGAGGGTTTGTGTCCTGCACCTTTGAGCGCTTATAAAATCCAAACCATTCGAATAATGACAAAGTCATTCAGAAGTTTTGTTCACCGGGGGTAGAGCTGTCATGTGTGCAAGTTTGAAGCCGTTACGATAAATGGTGTAAGAGCAAATATTATTTGAGAGAGAGAATTTTTGAAAAATGACATCTTACTTTGAAAGGGCAAATAGCTCACTTCCTGTTGGATTTAGGAGTCCTCTGCCTACGGGCTTCGTCCCTAATAATAATAATAAGCAATGTTAAGGGTATGCAAGGTCATTTTTGGCAATAGAGGGACTTTATATTACAGTATGTTAAAAAATGTATTTAACAGTCATAATCACAAAAGTAGCAACAGTATTATCAGTAATAAAGGCTGTAGTAGTATGTGGGAGATGGAAAACACTGATATATAATGTGTAGATGCTGTTTCAAATGAAGATTCTGCTGCTTTAAACTGTCCTTTAAAGATTGTGAGATACGCACACACAGAGGGCTGTGTGTGCACACAGAGAGCTCATGAGAGAGCAGATCAGCAAAGGCTGTTTAATATGGGTTAAAAATTTCTTGAACTAGTCCTTCCCATTCCCAAACCGTTGGTCCAATCATCAAAATAATGTGATGGTGAGAGAGATACACTTCTCATGAACGCATATGTCAGTTTTTATATATGTGGAGTCAAAAATGTGAGCACATGCGCGAGTTTTCCAGAAATTTCTCCTCTCAGTTTACATGGGAGTGAATGAGAAAAAAATCGGGGCTCCCTTCGCTTTGGAGCCACTCAGCAAAAATGTGTACGTGTGAGAGATTCTATGTCAACATTTCTGTGACCAGGACAAATTTTCCTGCGTTTTTGGTATAAATTGTGTATGTACAGTGAACCATTGTGGCCATGGCAGCCAGTTAAAGACAAAAGTTTTAGACAATTTTTAGACCCCTCTCCACTCTAGCTCACAGCATTCCGTGCAATACACACCCATCATAAACTGACAATTTCTCCACATTTGCTCATGGTACTTTCAGAGGCACAGATTAAAAACCGTAAAAGATATGAAAAAGATGAAAACATGAGTGAATAGATGAGACCTGTGGCAACATTTGAGAGTTGGAATGGAGTCTGTAGCACAAAGTATGGAGAAGCTGTATAGGCTAGACAAATCCCAAAGATTGGCCCCTTTCTCCTCCTGCTGCCGTTCATTTCGTATGGGACAGCTTTCGAAGATCGTCAAGACGTTTTGTGACACGTCACCTTTAGGAGCCCATAAAATCCAAACCGTTCGAGTAATGAAAAAGTCAGAATATTTGTTCCCCAGGGGTTGAGCTGACATGTGTGCATGTTTGAAGCCGATACGATAAACGGTGTAGGAGGAGAGCAAACCAGAACTTTTATCATGTTAATACATTTCATACTGTAGTTTAATAAATGCTGTTGTGAAAGTGAGAGCTCATTTTCTGTCAGTTACAGGCTACTGTGAGATGAATCATATACCTTACAATGTGTCAGTTAAAGGTCACCACTGGGGGTTCATACAAGTCATAGTCTCTGTTTTAATTGCAGAATTGTATGTTTTTTTGTGATCAACTTTTTATTGATGTTTTAACATGTTATATGAACGTATGTTATATGCATATATGCAAGATGGTGCCGTGCTAGGTGGCAGCCTGTTGTAGCAGCTCCTGTCGTGTGTTTTGACTTTAGTCTTTTCTGTCAACTTTTTGTCTAGTTCATGGGTTTTTCTGTCATATACAAGGACCAGTAACTAAGGGGCAATGGCTTCGCTTAGTTTTGTAACTTTTCTGTCAGCTCTTCTGTTACTTTTGCTACTCTTTGTAACGAAGAGCCATGCTGAGTGAGGCGAAAGCACTGTATACACGCGAAAACAGCTGATGTAAACCTGTGCTGTTGCCGAGGGTGAGGCATGAAATCCCAGAGGAGCTGCGGAGGAGACACCGGGGTTGCAGAGCTGGAGCCAAATGGAGAGAGAAAAGGAGGAAATATAGACCTGCTGTCCCAGCGATCATCTTGGGGAACGTGAGGTCTTTGGGAAATAAGATGGACAAACTCGCCGCTGATTAAGACCCAGAGGGCATACCGCAAGTGCAGCATCTTGTGTTTTATGGAGACATGGCTGCACTTGCATATCCCAGACCACAGCATGGCAGTACCCGGCTTCAGGACTGTACGAGCGGACAGAGATGTTTCATGGAGCGATAAGAAGAGGGGATGAGGGATTGCACTGTATGTGAGTGAGAGGTGGTGTAACCCAGGATATGTTTACGTGAAAGAACGTTTCTGTAGCCCAGACATTGAACTGCTTGCTGTGGGAATGCATCCGTACTATCTGCCGAGGGAGTTCACGTTTGCCATTGTTACTGGTGTTTACATTCCTCCATCAGCTGTTGCAGCGGTAGTGTGTTGACTGCCCCACTAGAGACAAAAGCGCACTGGATTTCCCTGTATGCAAATGCCAAGGACACATACAGTGCCACAGCAGGCAGCATTGAGAGGGCTAACGAGTGGAGCTGTTTCTTCAACAGGTTTAGTTCACAGCCTTCTGCTGTCTCCTCCACCACCCACACACACTCAGACCTCCACACACCCTCTCTACTCCCAATGCCTCAATGACTACCGTTATTCTTATTCTTACCGACCAGTTGCCCTCATATCTCACATGATGAAGGTGCTGGAGAGGCTGGTCTTGGCACACTTAAGACCACAGGTGAAATCGTCGCTGGACCCTCTGCAGTTCGCCTACCAACCTCACCTGGGAGTGGATGACGCCATCATCTACCTGCTGCAGCGAGCTCACTCACACCTGGATGGACCATGCAGCACTGTGAGAATCACATTCTTTGATATCTCCAGTGCATTCAACACTATCCAGCCATTGCTACTGAGGAAGAAACTGCAGGTGATGAGGGTCGACACATCCACAATTTCCTGGATTACTGACGACCTGATAGACAGACCACAGTTTGTCAGACTGGACAGTGTCCTGTTCTGACATGGTGGTTAGTAGCACAGGAGCTCCACAGGGGACTGCTCTGTCTCATTTCTTTTTGACCCTGTACACCACAGACTTCCACTATGACTCTGGGTCATGCCACCTGCAGAAGTTCTCTGACAATTCTGCAGTGGTTGGGTGTATACGGGATGGACAGGAGGAGTACAGAGCACTGGTGGATGATTTTGTGGAGTGGGCTGGAAGATATCACCTGTTGCTGTACATGGCCAAGACCAGGGAGATGGTGATTGACTTAAGGAGGAAGAGGACGGTTTCTCAACCCCTGTTCATACGGGGAGAGGACATCACCGTGGTTGAGGACTACAAGTACCTCAACATCCACATAAACAACAGACTGAACTGGAAGGCCAACACTGACGCTGTGCACAAGAAGGGGATGAGCAGACTCTATTTCCTGAGGAAGCTGAGATCTTTCAATGTGTGCAGCAAGATGTTGGAGATCTTTTACCAGTCTGTTGTGGCCAGTGCACTCTACTTTTCTGTAGTCTGTTGGGGGAGCAGTATCAGAGCTGGTGACAGACTTAAGGAACTCATTAAGGAGACTGGCTCTGTGACTGGCTGCAAACCGGACTCATTTGAAGCAGTGGTGGAAAGGAGGACATTGAATAAACTGTTATCCATCATGGATAATCCTAACCACCCTTTTCACCACATACTGGACAGACAGTGGAGCTATTTCTCCAACAGACTGATACAGCTTCACCATCCAGCAGTTGATGGTCTAATGCAGGTAAGGCTTGAGTAGAGGAGGAGAAGATGGCAGGCAAAGACTCGAACCTGTTGAAGAACATGTTTAGTCATCATTCATCCCATCCCATACCTCCTGGGTGTTGTTTTCCCTTAGCTTCTCCTCCAACCTCCTCTTGTATGACTCCTTTGCTTCCCTCAGGCAGAGTTTGAGCTCCTTCTGCACCCTTCTTATCTCCTCCCAGTCTCCATTTTTAAAAGCCCTCTTCTTCCTGTTCAGGACCATTTTCAACTCGCTTGTGATCCAAGGCTTGTTATTAGCATAACAGCGCACTGTCTTGATGGGAACAGCAGTGTCCATACAGAAAGTCATGTAGTCAGTCAGGCACTTAGCAGCTCCCTCTATGTCCTCCCCATGAGGGTCAAGCAGCACACTCCAGTCTGTACTGCTAAAACGGTCCCTGTGCGGTTCCTCTGCCTCAGGAGACCACCTCCTCACCGTTCGTGTCACTGTGGGCTGCCTCCTCACCAGTGGTGTGTACCTGGGCTGCAAATGAACCAGGTTATGGTCCAACCTCGCAGTAGAGCAGATCAATGATTTTGTTCCTGCGAGTGGGGCAGTCCACATACTGATGCATTGTTGGCAGCGAGGAATCCAAGGTGGTGTGATTAAAGTCCCCGGAGATGACAATCACAGCCTCACTGGAAGATCTTTCTCTGTGTCCATCGGTAATTTTGATTCAGATAAGATAAGCATTCCATATGGTGTCCATCAAGGATTGATTTTAGGTCCTCTTTTATTTAACATATACATGCTTCCTCTTGGGTCCATTATTCAGAAATATAAAGTCTCATATCAGTCAAATGCTGATGATACACAACTATAGATATCGGTTTCTGCCAATGAACATGACCCTCTGAACAATCTCATCCAGTGCATCTCAGATATCAGTTCCTAGATAAGCAAAAAATTTTTACAGCTTAATCAGGACAAGACGGAGATTCTTGTTGTTGGTCCTAAGGCCTTGAGGCACAAAATTCAGTCCCTGCTTACTCCCTTATCTGTTCAACCATGTGATCATGTCAAAAACTTAGGTGTGGTTCTTGATGCTGACCTCAACTTTCACAAGCACATCTCAAATATATCTAAGACAGCATTTTATCACTTTAGACATATTGCAAAAGTTAGATGTTTTTTTATCCCAATCAGATTCTGAGAAACTGGTTCATGTTTTTATTTCTAATAGACTAGACTACTGCAATTCCCTCTTTGCTGGACTGTCAAAACAAACATTAAACAAACTCCAGCTTATTCAGAATGCAGCTGCTAGGGTACTAACAAAAATGAAAAGGTCTGACCATATTACCCCGATTTTATCATCACTACACTGGCTCCCAGTAAAACAAAGAATTGATTTTAAAGTTCTTCTTATTGTTTATAAATGTTTTAATTGCTTAGCTCCCTCCTACATTTCTGACATGCTCACTGAGTACGTACCAAAGAGATCCCTTAGATCATCAAACAAAGGTCTCCTCACAATACCCAGAATCAACTCCAATTCAGGTTTTGGTGCTTTCAGTCATTATAGTCCCGCTCTCTGGAATTCGTTACCAACTGAACTACAGTCTGCTACTTCAGTGTCTTCTTTTAAAAGCAAACTTAAAACATGTCTATTCTCACAAGCTTTTAGTTAGGTTTACTGAATTAGTATTATTATTGTTATCTCCTGTTTTTAACCGTGATAAGAAATATATCCTCTTATCTTGTTTATTATTATTATTGTTAGTATTTATTGCTGTTTCTTGTATCTTTTGTACTTTTTTCTGCATGCCTAGTTTTTTAAGTTTTTAAATATTGAAATCTTTAATTTGACTCTTTCCCCTTGACTGCTGTAACACTGGAATTTCTCAATTGTGGGATTAATAAAGGTGTATCTTATCTTATCTTATCTTATCTTATCTTATCTTATCTTATCTCTTAACTAACACCTTTGATTACATCTTGTGTGTTTTTATAAATGTTAGTCACTCTTTACATAATGTTTATGTTTTGTCATGTACAGTGGACCTTTGTTTCTGTTTTTAAGCACATTGAGTCTGCACTTGTCGCATTAAATGTGCTATATAAATAAACTTGACTTGACTTAACTCAGGATGCTGTGTTTGTAGCCCTGCAACAGTAGTGTAAACAGCCTCAACTGCTGCCTCCGCGTTAGCCATCGGAGGAATGTAAACACACACAGCGATGACGTGTAAACTCCCTTGGTAGATAATACGGCCTGAGGCTAACAGCTATAAGTTCACAGTCTCTGCAGCATTTAATTGCTTTTACAGTCAAATGTCCAGGGTTAACCATCTATTGTTCACATACAATATGAGGCCCCCACCTTTGCTTTTTCCACAGGCACCAGCTCTCACCATGGCAAAACCTGGTAGCTCCACATTAGCATCGGATATGACAGCAGTTAGCCAAGTATCAGTCAGTATGATCAGTGAGCTGTCCAGGTAAATCCTCTGGCTACTGACCAGCGCGGACAGCTCGTCTGTCTTGTTCGTCAGAGCATTTACATAGCCCATCAGCACCGAGGGAAGTGATGGCTTGTAGCGTCGCTTCAGTTGTTTCCTCGCCATAGCCTTAGCCTTTAGCTTCATCCTCACATGGCTACCGCGGTACTTCCTCCTCAGCTCGCTTGGAACATAGTGGTTTACTCCAGCTTTGCTTTTCCTTAATTCCAGCAGCCTTGATCTCGAATAATCATGGTAATCCCTTACTTATTTATTTACCCAAGGTGGGTAATGGGATGGGATAAAGGAGTAAAATCCATTTATGTGCTGAGCCACGCCCCCTCTAAAGTTCATTGGTCAATATCATCAACACGCAATGACATATCAAAAGGTGTTTGAACACTTTTTACAATTCTTCATCCCATAATGATCCACAGAACATTTGGTACAAATCACACCTACGCATTAGGAGATGTCTAAAGGTGTTTTGCAAAAAATCCAATATGGTGGACAATCTAGTGGGCAGACCTTGAGGTTTTTTTTTCAGGCTTTTGTCGAACTCCTCCATCCGACCATGTGTGTCAGGTTTCAAGTCAATCTGACATATGGTGCGAAGATGATGGCCTTTCAAAACCAAATTTTGCTTGACCCTAATTATAGCATCCCCAATCTGGCCAATTGACAGTTTTATATCTTGAGCAGAAATTGCACACAACTTCCAATCATTGGTGAACTTTTCATGTCTCTATGATGTACCATCTTATGAGATTATGCGAAAACATTTCTGAACAGTAATAATAATAATAATAATAATTAAAGCTGCAAGCAGCTGTGATCGGGCCCTCGCTTTCCCGCACCACTGCGGGGGGCCAGCAGCATGCATCACTGAACCGGTTATGTGAAAACTCAGAGTAAATTAACCCTGACGTGGTGTGACGTTTTATCTTCCTACTCCGAAAAAACCCCTATGGGGAGGGTTTTTTGAAAATGTCAAGGGGGCGCTATAGAGGCATTTTGCCCCCCCCCCCCCCCCGGGCGACGCCCCTTTCAGATGTAAGAGCTCGCCATTCTTGACCTGTGTATCAATTTTCATGAGGATATGAGGTCGCTGAAGCCATCAAACAGCCAAATGTATTTGGTGGCTAGGGAGTCGCCATAATGGCCATGCCCCTTGACATAGAGAAAAGCTTTTAATAACTTTGATCAGCATGGTCTGAGAGTGATCTGTACCAAATCTAAAGTTGATTGGACAAAATCTGTAGGAGGAGTTCGTTAAAATACAAAGTTGTGGAAATCACAAAATCGCCACCAAAATGAAAAGTTTAAATCAAAATGGGCAACTTCCTGTTTGGAGTAGACCATAGATGGCAGAGACTTTTTTGTGCGTCTAGGCAACATATACATATGTACCAATTTTCATCTTCCTTCTCCAAAAAAAAACCCTATGGGGAGGGGTTTTTGAAAATGTCAAGGGGGCGCTAAAGAGGCATTTTGTCCCCCCCCCCCCATGGGCGACGCCCCTTTCAGATGTAAGAGCTCGCCATTCTTGACCTGTGTATCAATTTTCATGAGGATATGAGGTCGCTGAAGCCATCAAACAGCCAAATGTATTTGGTGGCTAGGGAGTCGCCATAATGGCCATGCCCCTTGACATAGAGAAAAGCTTTTAATAACTTTGATCAGCATGGTCTGAGAGTGATCTGTACCAAATCTAAAGTTGATTGGACAAAATCTGTAGGAGGAGTTCGTTAAAATACAAAGTTGTGGAAATCACAAAATCGCCACCAAAATGAAAAGTTTAAATCAAAATGGGCAACTTCCTGTTTGGAGTAGACCATAGATGGCAGAGACTTTTTTGTGCGTCTAGGCAACATATACATATGTACCAATTTTCATCTTCCTTCTCCAAAAAAAAACCCTATGGGGAGGGGTTTTTGAAAATGTCAAGGGGGCGCTAAAGAGGCATTTTGTCCCCCCCCCCCCATGGGCGACGCCCCTATTAGATGTAAGAGCTCGCCATTCTTGACCTGTGTATCAATTTTCATGAGGATCTTAGGTCGTTGAAGCCATCAAAAATCAAACGTGTTTAGTGGCGAGGTATCGATAGTCACCACACCGCCACACCGACACCATTAGACGTAGCTTCACAGCGTTCATAAGGTAGCTTCACCAACTTGTTCTGCATGCATTAGAAGTGGAATGAAGTTGATGCGGTCAAGTTTGTGGCATCAGTACACGTTAAAGTAAAAACTGGTCACTTCCTGTTACCAGAGGTGGCCGCTATAAGTAAGGTGGGATATTAACATATTGGGAAGTTCGGGACGGAGTGATCATCATGTCCAGCAAGTTTGAAGCTGCTGAGATCAAGTATGTGGGTGTGAGAGCCATTCGAAATTCGATGGCGAGAAACTGAAACGTCGCCAAAATTTGTTACATCCTAGCGGCCACATCCTTTGACCTACAGACATGCAGAGCACAACTTTCATCAACATGGTCTCTGAATGATCTGTAGCCAATTTGAAGTCGATCGGACAAAATCCCTAGAAGGAGGAGTTCAAATTTAAGTTGTGGAAATCGCCATAACGAAAAAATTCAAAAAAATATGGTCGACTTCCTGTTGGGATTTTACTATGACGTCAAGAGACTTTTTTTGTGCGTCTCGGTATGATACATGTGCGTACCAAATTTTGTTTGCCTACGACAAACTAAGCCCAAGGGGAGGGGTTTTTGAAAATTTGTAGGGGGTGCTATTTCGGCATTTGGTGTCAACCATGTGCAACCTCTCAAAAATATCGAATTTCAGATGTGGCCGGACGAATGTGGAAAGTTAGAAGCATTTTGAAATTTGGGAAAGGGTCGAAATTTGGACAAGAAATGTCGTAATAATAATAATAATAATTAAAGCTGCAAGCAGCTGTGATCGGGCCCTGGCTCCCCCATGTAACCGCAGGGGCCTGAGGCACGTGGGGGCTGTGGCGCGAAGCGAGAAGAAAGAAAAAACCTGGTAGGAGCGAAAAAAAGCAATGTTTCGTTCATCCACCAGGTGGCGCTACAAGCATAACCATATGTGGGCAGGTGCGTTCAGGGGTGGACCGTCATCACACGTGAAGTTTCGAGCAAATCTGACAATGTCAATGTATAATAGGGCATTTCCTGTTTCCACAAGGGGGCGGCATGAGCGTAACCAGATGTGGCCAGGTGCGTTAAGGGGTGGACCCTCATCACACATGTGAAATTTCGAGCAAATCAGACAATGCATGAAGGATTTATACCAAGTTGATGTTCAGTGGCGAAGGATGAAAAGTCGCCACCGCCGCCGCGGCACCCTGCAACATGACAGGACACGTGTGTCACTGTGGAGATTCATCAACTTGATCGTCATGTGGCCACAAAATGTAGTTGATCAGGTCAGGAGCTTGAGGTTGGCGTTTGTCAGTGTAAAAGATGGCATTTCCTGTTTCCACAAGGGGGCGGCATGAGCAAGATTGCCTACGAGCATATGGAGGCGTTGAGGGTGGGGCTCTTATCATGTACAGAAATTTTGAAGCAGTTTGGATGAATTATGTGGGAGAGAGAGCTGTTTGAATATGCGTGGCGATGGGTCAAAAATGGCAGCGCCATTGCGGCCACGCCCCTTGACCTACAGACATGCAGAGCACAAATTTTGATCAGCATGGTCTCTGGATGATCTATAAAAAATTTGAAGTCGATTGGATGAAATCCCTAGGACTAGTTTGTTAAAATACAACATGTGGAAATCACACCAAAATGACAAGTCAAAATCAAAATGGCCGACTTCCTGTTTGGAGTAGACCATTGGTGCCAGAGACTTTTATGTGCGTCTGGACAACATACACATGTGTACCAATTTTCATGTTCCAACTCCAAAAAAAAACCCTAAGGGGAGGGGTTTTTGAACAATTCAAGGGGGCGCTAGAGAGGCATTTTGTCCCCCCCATGGGCGACGCCCCTATCAGATGCAAGAGCTCGCCATTCTTGACCTGTGTATCAATTTTCATGAGGATACGAGGTCGCTGAAGCCAACAAAAAGCCAAACGTATTTGGTGGTGAGTGAGGCGGCATAGCGGCCACGCCACTTGACATAGAGAAAAGCTTTCAATAACTTTTGATCAGCATGGTCTCTGGATGATCTCTAAAAAATTTGAAGCCGATTGGATGAAATCCCTAGGACTAGTTTGTTAAAATACAACATGTGGAAATCACGCCAAAATGACAAGTCAAAATCAAAATGGCCGACTTCCTGTTTGGAGTAGACCATTGGTGCCAGAGACTTTTATGTGCATCTGGACAACATACACATGTACCAATTTTCATGTTCCAACTCCAAAAAAACCCTATGCGGAGGGGTTTTTTAAAATTTCAAGGGGGCACTATAGAGGCATTTTGTCCCCCCCATGGGCGACGCCCCTATCAGATGTAACAGCTCGCCATTCTTGACCTGTGTATCAATTTTCATGAGGAGATGAGGTCGTTGAAGCCATCAAATTGCCAAACGTATTTAGTGGCGAGGGATCGATACTCGCCACGCCACCACATGGACACCGTTCGACGTAGCTTCACAGCATCCATAAGGTAGCTTCACAAACTTGTTCTGCATGCATTAAAAGTGGAATGAAGTTGATGCGGTCAAGTTTGCGGCATTAGTACATGTGAAAGTAAAAATTGGTCACTCCCTGTTACCACCGGGGGGCGCTATGAGTAAGGTGGGATATTAACATATCGGGGCATTCGGGGCGGCGCCATCATCATGTCCAGCAAGTTTGAAGCTGCTGAGATCAAGTATGTGGGCGGGAGAGCCGTTCAAAATTCGATGGCAAGAAAACGAAAAGTCGCCAAAATTTGTCACGCCCTAGCGGCTACGACCCTTTGCATAGGGAAAAGCTTTTAATAACTTTTGATCAGCATGTTCTCAGGATGATCTTTACCAACTTTGAAGTCGATCGGACGAAATCCCTAGGACAAGTTCGTTAAAATGTAAGTTGTTGAAATAGCTGTCACAAAAAAATTCTAAACAAAATGGCCGACTTCCTGTTGAGATTTTACCATGACATTAAGAGACTTTTTTGTGCATCTGGCTATGATACATGTATGTACCAAATTTCGTTTGCCTACGACAAACTAACCCTAAGGGGAGGGGTTTTTGAAAATTTGTAGGGGGCGCTATTTCGGCATTTAGCGTTGACCATGTGCAACCGCCCAAAAATAACTAATTTCGGATCCGGCTGGACGAATGTGGAAAGTTAGAAGCATTTTGAAATTTGGGAAAGGGGCGAAATTGGGACACGAAATGTCGGAATAATAATAATAATAAACAGCGCGATTACAATAGGGTCCTACGGACGACTTCGTCGTCGCTCGGGCCCTAATAATAAACAGCGTGATTACAATAGGGTCCTACGGACGACTTTATCGTCGCTCGGGCCCTAATTAAAGCTGCAAGCAGCTGTGATCGGGCCCTCGCTCTCCTGCGCCACAGCAGGGGGCCAGCAGGACGCATCACTGAAGCGGTAATGTGAAAATTCAGAGTAAGTTAACACTGACGTGGTGTGACATTTCATCTTCCTACTCCAAAAAACCCCTATGGGAAGGGTTTTTTGAGAATTTCAAGGGGGCGCTATAGAGGCATTTTGTTCCCCCCATGCGCGATGCCCCTATCAGATGTAAGAGCTCGCCATTCTTGACCTGTGTATCAATTTAATGAGGATCTTAGGTCGTAGAAGCCATCAAAAAGCCAAACGTATTTGGTGGCGAGGGCGGCGTCATAGCCGCCACACCCCTTGACATATAGAAAATCTTTTAATGACTTTTGATCAGCGTGGTCTCAGGGGCTGAGACTGCCGAGCAACCAGGGGCTGCAGGGAGACCCAGAGTAGGCATTGATTGGTTGTGTAAATGTGGGGCTTACTGGCCACTTTATTAGGTACACTTGTGCAATCTAATACAATCCAATGCAACAGCTCTGCCACACATTCTACGTTTACAAAGCTTTTACATTTTCATCTTTTGTCAGAAAGGTGATTATTCTACTTTATTATTGAGGCCGTAGTGAGTGGTGTTGGTGTACTGGAGTGCAATATATTTAAAAGTGTTCCAAATATTTTGTCCCCCTCAATTAGACAAAATTAGGAGGCCACCCCAGTACACCACCACCATTCACTATGACCTCAATAATAAACGAAGTAGAATCACCACTTTCTAGACGATGTCAACAATAACCGAAAATTTATAACTTCGGGGAAAAATCATGGTATAGTCGTTTTACTGGACTGCATTAGATTACACAGGTGTACACAAAGTGGCCAGTGACTGTATGTGACATACATACTGATTTCCTCAAATAGTAGCCGGGGCTACTATAAACAAAAAAATAGTTTGGGACCAGGCTACAAATAAGGGCAGGGTGCTGTTTCAAGGAGGCTTTTAATAAAAGAAAAAAAAAAATCACAGCCAAATTTGAAAATACAAATACTGTATTTTTTTTTAAATTTAAACAGCAGAAATATTTATGTAAACTTTTCTTTACAGTAAAAATGTATATTTTCTATATAGTATTACAAATAAAGTACTGTATTATTTACAGTAACAAACTTTACTTTAACAGTAAAAATAGTTTTTGGTGTTTTTGTAAATCACCAGAATTTACTATTTACTACACCACAGTGTACTAGTTGTCCTGCCTTGAAACAGTGAATCATCTTGTCCCCTGTCCCATCTGCAGCCACCGTGATGCCACACACCTTACAAGACAACATGCCACAAATTAATTTTAAAACTAGACTACATTCATAATTATGATTTTCTATCGCAAAATTTTGATTAGGAATGGCAATTTTTTTTCCATTACTGGCGAAAACTTCCATAGATAAAGATGGTTACGGTAAAAATATCAGTGCCAGAGGCGGTCCTGGCTAGTTTTACACCCTGGGCGGCTGCTAATAGGGGCCCGGTTTTAAAGTGAGGAAATACGGTATGTTGATGGTGGGATGGGACGAGAGTACGCCTCAAAATAATCACCGGAACACGGGGAGAACATGCTAACTCCACACTCATAAATCACCACAACTCCTGAGGGAACAACAACATAAAATGTTCCCTAGCAGTCTGTTTATTCCCAACAATGAGAAGTAATGCCAGTCACTTCACTATATGCTCTGGTCAAGCACTTATCCATAACATAACCACAACAACATTTGCATTGTAGCCTTATTTACCATGTTTGGGTTGTAGGCTAATGTTACTCAACATGGAGGTAGCCTTACAGCAGAGGGATTGGTGAGCAAAATACACAACCATCACTTACCACATCTGCTCGTTTTGTGATGCCGACAGATGGTATGACAGTTTTCAAGAAAAGCGTTTGAACCATTCCTGAGCTTCTGCGCTCCATCCTTTCAGTGTAGTCCTCGTAAACAAATATTTTTCGGACCGTTTCCACAGGCGTGTTGGGATCGATGTCCAGCACAAATAGCCATCGTTTCATCCTGTCCGTATACGTCACTCTGCTCCACGTCTTCGGCTTGTTACCGCAACCTTTTACAATACATGTGTAAACCATGATTTACAACAGCACTTTGTAAACTTTTCTCAAACTTACTGCTGTGTCTAGCCGACGATACTGCAAATGCAAGGCTGCAAGCAATAACTACGGCACTGTGTCAGGTACGCACTGTGTCATTCCGCTCAGTGGTTTACTCAAGAAAGTAGTTCAGAGTATTTGCTTCATGTGTCATAATGTTACTTAATTAGGGCCCGAGCGACGACGAAGTCGTCTGCGTAGGACCCTATTGTAATCGCGCTGTTTATTATTATTATTTTTATTAGGGCCCGAGCAGGGGCCTGTATCACGAAGCGAGATCAACCTTTCCTGGGTTACCCATACCTATCCTGGGTTGACTAACCCTAACAATGCCAATCAGGATAATCGGTATCACGACGCTGGATATCAATTCGATATCAACTCAACCCAGGGTTGCTTTATCAAGAGCCGTGAACACGCACGCAGTGGACCAATCACAATCATGAGAGAAGCGCAGCGTCACTGAGCGTCCTCAAAGAGCACCCTATGTGAGGGGAAAAAAAAGTATTTCTCATGTGAGGATCAGAGATTAATTCTACTAAAATATGAGGAGGAGAAAAGCAACATTACAGAAAAGGCCAACACCGTGGCAGCTGCTGGAGGAGGAAACATGCGTGGCAACGCATAACGGGATGAATAATGTTTAGTTTTAGTTTAGATTAGTTTATTTGCACATAATGTTAAAAACAGACAGTATAAAATTTACAAGATTAAAAAAAGAAAAGTGCCGGAGAAGTTAGAAGCCACTAAAAGCTTA
>NC_065525.1:1718359-1721462 GCF_006386435.1 Epinephelus moara | reverse complement strand
ATCAGATTCAACCCTGAACTTACCCTGCTCCGGAGCAGGATAGTCGTTCAGAGTAAGTTACCATGGTGATCTACCCCGATAAGAACTGAACCGGCTTCGTGAGACCGAAAACCCAGGGTTAACCCTGAAGTTACCTCGCTAAGACATTAATCCTGCTTCGTGATACAGGCCCCAGGTCTCGACCTGCAAGGTCCCTATTGTTTTTCGAATGATTATTGTTATTATTAGGGCCCGAGTGACGACGAAGTTGTCCGCAGAGGACCCTACTAGGTGGCGCTCTGGTGGCCGTCTAATTTAATATTTGGCACTGTGCCAACACCATAACACTCATGGAAATAAAATTGATAGGGGTGGTATAGACTGGCCCCTGTAACTCACACACCAAAAATGACCAGCAGGTGGCGCTATTTTCAATGCAAAAGCGTTTTTGGCTAATAACTCCCACATAATATGTCGCACATTGTTAAACCTTCTATTTACGTGTTCTCTGAATTCAGCTGAATTGTGTGGTGAAAGCCACGCCCACTTTCGCAGTACCTTCCATTCGCTAAATCGCGACAAATGAAAAACGTACTTTTTCGAACTCCTCCTAGGCGATTTGACCGATTTGCACCAAACTTTGCATGTAGATTCTGTCAACCCTCCTGACAAAAAGTTACTAAAAGAATTTTGATCGTCTAAAAAACGGCCAAAATATAAAACAACAAATTCCTGCACATTGTTTTCTAAACAGACAGTCTTTCATATCTTGACCAAATACAGTCGGATTACCACAACACTTGCGCTAATTGTGTTCCATGGCCCGATGAGGGTTTGTGCAATATTCGGTGCAGATCAGCCAATTGGTGGCAGTCTAATTTGTGTGAATGGAAGTAAATTGGAAAATCTTCAAATCCTCTTCAAAACTCATCGACTTTCAACCTCTTCTTGTCCCTCATACTTTGAGCTAGAGATACCATGTCAACTTTTAAAGAGTCAGAAGACCTTGAACTATTGGACATGTATTCAGCTTCTACTTTTTGGAAAAATACATACGTGGGTTGGGTGCCTATCTGTATACTGGAAAAGTAAGTAAGAGATAACGTTTATTTTTTTATTTATTACATCTGACAAGACATCTAGGTGCACGCCCCCCGACGGCAGCATGCCCCGACACGCGTGGACTGCGAGGGCCCGTTCATCGCTGCTTGCAGCTTTAGTTATTCTTATTATTATTTACCCGAATTTGTGTCCCAATTTCGCCCCTTTCCCAAATTTCAAAATGCTTCTAACTTTCCACATTCGTCCGGCCACATCCGAAATTCGATATTTTTGGGCAGTTGCACATGGTCGACGTGAAATGCAGAAATAGCACCCTCTAGAAATTTTAGCAATCTTAGCAGCTGAGGCAGAGGATAGAGGCTGGAAAGTAAAGGTGCGCCCGGTGGAGGTGGGATGCAGGGGCTTTGTAGCCAGTACAACAGCAAAGCTCCTTAGGGATGTTGGAGTCAGGGGACAGGCTTACAGACAGGCCATTAAAGAGCTGGCCAACACTGCTGAGAGGATGAGTCATTGGCTGTGGATGAAGAGAAACGACACCATCTGGGCCGCTAAAGCAAACAGCTAACCCCCGGACACATACCCAGGCTTGATCAACCTGTGGTGGGCCTGCCTCAGTGGAGGGTGTCTTGCGATGGTTTTTGATCCATCGCCATGCATATTCAAGCAGTTGTCTCTTCCACATAATTCATCCAAACTGCTTCAAAATTTCTGTACATGATAAGAGCCCCGCCCTTAATGCCTCCATATGCTCATAGACAATTTTGTTCATGGTGCCCCCTTGTAGAAACAGGAAATGCCATCTTTTACACTGACAAACACCAACCTCAAGCTCCTGACCTGATCAACTACATTTTGTGGCCACATGACGATCAAGTTGATGAATCTCCACAGTGACACACGTGTCCTGTCATGTTGCAGGCTACTGCGGCGGCAGTGGCGACTTTTCATCCTTCGCCACGGAACATCAACTTGGTATAAATCCTTCATGCATTGTCCAATTTGCTCGAAATTTCACGTGTGATGAGGGTCCACCCCTGAATGCACAATGGCCACATCTGGTTACGCTTATAGCGCCACCTGGTGGATGAACGAAACATTGCGTTTTTTCGCTCCTGCCAGGTTTTTTCTCCCTTCTAACTTTGCGCCACAGCCCACGCATGCCTCAGACCCCCGCGGTTGCATGGGGGAGCGAGGACCCGCTCACAGTTGTTTGCAGCTTTAATTAGGGCCCGAGCACCTAGCGGTGCGAGGACCCTATTGAAATGCAAGGATTTTTTATTATTATTATTATTATTATTACTATTATTATTATTATTATTCTTCCTCCAAATGAATTCTTCTTCTTCTTCGTCGTCCGAGGACCCTATTGAAATCGGGCTGTTTATTAGTATTATTATTATTATTAGGGCCCGAGCAACGACAAAGTCGTCCGTGAGGACCCTATTGTAATCGCGCTGTTTATTGTTATTATTATTAGGGCCCGAGCACCTAGCGGTGCGAGGACCCTATTGAAATGCAAGGATTTTTTATTATTATTATTGTTATTATTCTTCCTCCAAATGAATTGCCTTTTTGGGAGGCTTAACATACCCGAAAACTCATGAAACTTTGCACACCTCTCAGAACCGGTGAAAAATTTGATATTTTAAGGGTCTCGTGCACAGGTTCCAAAAAATGGCTCAGTAGCGCCCCCTACAAAAATTTGAGGAAACAGCCGTTCCAAAAAATGGCTCAGTAGCGCCCCCTACAAAAATTTGAGGAAACAGCCCCTGAAGCCAGTTTAACCTACATGTATGAAACTCGGCAGGCTTATGTAACGCTCAGAGACGTACAAAAAAGCCTCTTGGAGGCATGCTCTAAACCCAACAGGAAGTCGGACATTTTGAATTTACTGTGCAATTTTTGGCCATTTCCAGGGGTCATAAATGAACGAACTAGTCCTAGAGATTTCATCCGATCGACTTCAAACCTTGGTCTGTCCCATCCCAAGACCTTGAAGAGGAAAAGTTATCAAAAGCTTGAGTTTTCGTCAATGCGTGTGACCGTGGGATGGCGTCAAAGT
>NC_065525.1:1707741-1717608 GCF_006386435.1 Epinephelus moara | reverse complement strand
CCCTGAACACATTTACATGACAATATTCCGTGATAGTCATAGCGTCACCTACTGGTGAAAGGAAGTACTTCTTACCAGACACTTATCTTTGGATTCACATGAAATTTCAGTGCTGTGGTGTGTATTTGATGTACACAAACATGACATATCATTAGTGTCTATGCGTGCTGCAGAGGGTTTACTTTTGATGTCTCACTATGAAACAGGAAATTGCTATAAATTTGGAGTAAATGGTCCGTTGTCCACCACACTACACATGATTCATATTAGTCCCGCCCTGAACACATTTTCATTACCATATTGCCTGATACTCATAGACCCACCTAGTGGCAACAGGAAGTAGGTCTCATCAAACACTTATCTTTCGATTTATCTGAAAGTTACATGCTGTGGTGCATATTTGATGTACAAAAACATGATATATAATTTGTGCTCTCTCCAACTCCCTCAAGTGGAAAGAGGATGTGACACAAAATGTGAAATATGTAATTCCAGCACTGTATCAAGGATATGCGGAGTCACTCCTGCATGCGATATCTAACTTTGACAGAAATGAACTGACGCGTCAGAAGGCGTCCTGCCAGCTCCTCTGAGTTACGTGAAGGTGCGAGGGCCCATTCATCGCTGCTTGCAGCTTTAATTCTTCTTCTTCTTCTTCTTCTGAGAATATAATCCCCAATTTGGCCCCTTTCCCAAATTCAAAAACTCACTAAATTTTGCAAATGCGTTTGGTCTGGCGAAAAATTTTACAATCTATTGTCCTCCTGAATTTCCACCACTAGGTGGCGCTATAATCAAGGAAAGTGCGTTTTGGGTCTATAATCAAGGAAAGTGCGTTTTGGGTCATAACTCCCATATACTTTGTGGCACATTCAAAAACCTCATATCCACGCATTCAGCGACTTGTGCTGAATCTCGTGATATAGGCCACGCCCATTTCCGCCTACCGTTTTTTTTCGCAAAATGTCGCACACCTACTTTTTCGAACTTCTCCAAGGCAATTTCACCGATTTGCACCAAACTTTGCACACAGAATCTGTGGACTCTCCTGACAAACAGTTATGAAAAGAATGTCGATATTCCAAAGAATACTAAAGTTATTAAATAGCAATTTCCTGCAGATTTAGTACAAAACTGGAAGTGTTGCGTATCTCCACATTGGTGTATCCGAATGACATGAAACTCAGTTTACTACTTCCCCATCAGCCCCTGAGGCTCTGTGCAAAATGTCAGGCGATGACCACCAGGTGGCGCTCTTTAAATTGAAGTATTTTATATCTCCACATCGGTTGCTCGGATTAACACGAAACTTAGAACAATTATTGTCAATGCCCTCCTGAGGATATCTGAAAAAGGAGTTACCGATCTGCCACTAGGTGGCGCTGTGGTGGCAGTCTAAGTTAATATTTGGCACTGTGCCAACACCATAACACTTATGGAAATGAAATTGATAGGGGTGGTGTAGACTGGCCCCTGTAACTCACACACCAAAAATGACCAGCAGGTGGCACTATTTTCAATGCAAAAGCGTTTTTGGCCCACAACTCCCACATAACATGTCGCACGTTTGGAAACTTTATATCTCAGTGTTCCCTGAATTCAGCTGAATTGTGTGATGTAAGGCACGCCCACTTTTGCATTAAATTTTCATTTGCAAAATTGTGAACAATGAAAAACCTACTTTTTCGAACTCCTCCTAGGCGATTTGACTGATTTGCACCAAACTTTGCATGAAGCATCTGTGGACCGTCCTGACAAAAAGTTATTAAAACAATTCTGATAGTCCAAAAAACGCCCAAAATATAAAACAAGAAATTCCTGCACATTGTTTTCACAACAGACAGTCTTTCATATCTTGAGCAAATACAGTCAGATTACCACAACACTTTTGCTAATTGTGTTCCATGGCCCGATAAGGGTTTGTGCAAAATTCGGTGCAAATCGGCCAATAGGTGGCGCTCTGGTGGCAGTCTAATTAGTGTGAATGGAAGTAAATTGGAAAATCTTCAAATCCTCTTCAAAACTCATCAACTTTCAACCTCTTCTTGTCCTTCATACTTTGAGCTAGAGACACCATGTCAACTTTTAAAGAGTCAGAAGACCTTGAACGCATTAACTGTACATAATTATCTATCTTTATCTGCATTTCGGCCATGACCAATATTCTTTTTTGTATGAACACTGGTAGATAACTATCTTGCAACCAGGTGGTCTTTGGCTGCTCCTGACGCTACCGTCATAAAAACAAGAGACGAAGAAATCTGAGTATTTGATTGAAAATTGATACACAGGTCAAGAATGGCGAGCTCTTGATTCTGATACCTTTAAATGTCAGTGCCTGCTGTTTTTAGATCGGTGGGACAGAGCTGCCAGCTGAAATGGAGGTGATACAGCCCCCTCTCTCCCTCAAAACTAATCAATTACACCATCAAATAACTCCAAAATGCTCTAGTGGAATACACACGGCTTGCGCATTTCCCACGCTATGAAATAATAATGTATAATTAAGTAACATTACGACACATGAAGCAAATACTCGGAACTACTTTCTTCAGTAAACCACTGGGCGGAGTGACACAGTTCGTACCTGAGACAGTGGTGTAGTTATTGCTTGCAGCCTTGCATTTACGGTATCGTCAGCTGGACGCAGCAGAAAGTTTGAGAAAAGTTTACAGAGTGCTGTTGTTAATCATGGTTTACACATGTATTGTAAAAGGTTGCGGTAAGAAGCCGAAGACGTGGAGCAGAGTGACGTATACAGACAGGATGAAACAATTTGTGCTGGACATCGATCCCAACACGCTTGTGGAAACGGTCCGGAAAATGTTTGTTTACGAAGACTACAGTGAAAGGATGGAGCGCAGAAGCTCAGGAATGGTTCAAACGCTTTTCTTGAAAGATACTGTCTTATCATCTGTCGGCATCACAAAACGAGCAGACGTGGTAAGTGATCGTTGTGTGATTGTGCTCAGCATCTCTCTGCTGTAACGTTAACGTTACCGGGCCCTATTAGCAGCCGGCCTTTTTAAAAAAAAAAAATTAATAAATAAACGCCGGCCTGTTTTATAAACTGGTAGTGTTTATGTGACATTTTTGGCATTTATAGAGCGCTAGACCCGGATTACACACATCCACAGAGACAGAGAAGCACATCCACACACGTCAACACTTATCCAGGCACATGCGCAGTTGCGCACTCTCAGCTGATTGTAAACAGATAAGATGGCGACGCGTGATGCGTGCTGCTGGCCCCCTGCGGTGGCGCGGGAGAGCGAAGGCCCGGTCACAGCTGCTTGCAGCTTTAATTAGGGCCAGAGCGACGACGAAGTCGTCCATAGGACCCTATTGTAATCGCGCTGTTTATTATTATTAGGGCCCGAGCGACGACGAAATCGTCCGTAGGACCCCATTGTAATCGCGTTGTCTATTAGGGCCCGAGCGACGACGAAGTCGTCTGTAGGACCCTATTGTAATCACGCTGTTTATTATTATCATTATTATTATTATTCCGACAGTTCGTGTCCCAATTTCGCCCCTTTCCCAAATTTCAAAATGCTTCTAACTTTCCACATTTGTCCGGCATTTGTCCGGCCGGATCCAAAATTCGATATTTTTGGGCGGTTGCACATGGTCGACGCGAAATGCCAAAATAGTGCCCCCTAAAAATTTTCAAAAACCCCTTCCCTTGGGGTTAGTTTGTCATAGGCAAACGAAATTTGGTACGCACATGTATCATACCGAGACGCACAAAAAAGTCTCGTGACGTCATGGTAAAATCCCAACAGGAAGTCGGCCATTTTGTTTTGAATTTTTTCGTTACGACGATTTCCACAACTTAAATTTGAACAAACTCCTCCTAGGGATTTCGTCCGATCAACTTCAAATTGGCTACAGATCATCCCCATAGGGTTTTTTTTTGGAGTAGGAAGATGAAAATTGGTACATATGTGTATGTCACCCAGACGCACAAAAAAGTCTCTGCCACCAATGGTCTACGCCAAACAGGAAGTCGGCCATTTTGATTTAAACTTTTCATTTTGGTGGCAATTTTGTGATTTCCACAACAATTTTAACGAACTCCTCTTACAGATTTTGTCCAATCAACTTCAGATTTGGTACAGATCACCCTGAGACCACGCTGATCAAAAGTTAAGCTTTTCTCTATGTCAAGGGGCATGGCCGCTATGGCACCGCCCTCGCCATCAAATACGTTTGGCTTTTTGATGGCTTCAATGGCCTCATCTCCTCATGAAAATTGATACACAGGTCAAGAATGGCGAGCTCTTGCATCTGATACCTTTAATTGTCAGTGCCTGCTGTTTTTAGATCGGTGGGACAGAGCCGCCCGCTTAAATGGAGGTGAACGATACAGCCCCCTCTCTCCCTCAAAACTAATCAAATACACCATCAAATGACTCCAAAACCCTCTAGTGGAAAACTCATGGCTTGCGCATTCCCCACGCTATGAAATAATAATGTATAATTAAGTAACATTACGACACATGAAGCAAATACTCAGAACTACTTTCTTGAGTAAACCACTGGACGGAGTGACACAGTGCGCAGCTGACACAGTGCTGTTGTTATTGCTTGCAGCCTTGCATTTGCGGTATCGTCAGCTGGACACAGCAGAAAGTTTGAGAAAAGTTTACAGAGTGCTGTTGTAAATCATGGTTTACACATGTATTGTAAAAGGTTGCGGTAAGAAGCCGAAGACATGGAGCAGAGTGACGTTTCACGTAGTACCAACCAAAAATATGGACAGGATGAAACAATGGCTATTTGTGCTGGACATCGATCCCAACACGCCTGTGGAAACGGTCTGGAAGATGTTTGTTTAAGCCAAGTTTTTTTTTACCGGAGGACTACGCTGAAAGGATGGAGCGCAGAAGCTCAGGAATGGTTCAAGCGCTTTTCTTGAAAGATACTGTCATACCATCTGTCGGCATCACAAAACGAGCAGACGTGGTAAGCGATCGTTTTGTATTTTGCTCAGCAAAAATGCAAATGTTATTGTGGTTATGTTATGGATAAGTGCTTGCCCAGAGCATATTCTGAAGTGACTGGCATTACTTCTCATTGTTGGGAATAAACAGACTGCTAGGGAAGATTTTATGTTGTTGTTCCCTCAGGAGTTGTGGTGGTTTATGAGTGTGGAGTTAGCATGTTCTCCCCGTGTTCCGGTGATTATTTTGAGGCGTACTCTCGTCCCCTCCCACCATCAACATACCTTATTTCCTCAATTGAAAACCAAGACCCTATTAGCAGCCAGCCTCTTTTAGTAACCGGGTCTAAAAAAATTTTAATAAAAAGACGCCGGCCTCTTTTATAAACCGGAGGTGGTTATTTGACATTTTGGCATTTATAGAGTGCTAGACCTGGATTACACACGCACATACACAAAGACGCACATCCACACACACACATAAACCCTCATCCAGGCACATGCGTAGCTGCGCACTCTCAGCTGATTGTAAAGATAAGATGGCGACCAGACGTAACTTCAGTGTTAATTTAAAGCTAGAAGTTCTGAAATATTCTGAACAAATGTCGGAGGACTACGCCGCGAGGCATATGAGGAGGGCAACAAGACCTTCACAAAAGGAGGGAACATGAGAGCAGCTGACAAACGCACCATCGTGAACTGGGTCCGAGCAGCCTGGGCATCGGTGGACATGGACTTCATAAAGCGATCATTCAATGTGAGTGTAGTGGGTTTGCCCTGCACTGATCAGGGACGGTTGAACGGGGGTCACAGACAGGAATACGGCAGAGGCTCATAGTGCTCTGCAGCGCAAGATAACGGTTTACCAGCAACAGTGAAGTCCGACTCCAGGTCCAGTAATTTCCTCTTTCGCCGAGGGATGGTTCGCCCAGGGCATAAAACTAGCCAGGACCGCCTCTGATAGTTATGAATGTAGCATAGTTTTAAAATTAATCTGTGGCATGTTGTCTTGTAAGGTGTGTGGCATCACGGTGGCTGCAGATGGGACAGAGGATGAGATGATTCACTGTTTCAAGGCAGGACAACTAGTACACTGTGGTGTAGTAAATAGTAAATTCTGGTGATTTACAAAAACAAATAAAACTATTTTTACTGTTAAAGTAAAGTTTGTTACTGTAAATAATACAGTACTTTATTTGTAATACTATATAGAAAATATACATTTTTTACTGTAAAGAAAAGTTTACATAAATATTTTTGCTGTTTAAATTAAAAACAAAAAAATTACAGTATTTGTATTTTCAAATTTGGCTGTGATTTTTCTTTTTTTTTCTTTTATTAAAAGCCTCCTTCAAATAGTAGCCTGCCCCTGTTTGTAGCCTGGTCCCAAACTAATTTTTTGTTTATAGTAGCCCCGGCTACTATTTGAGGAAATACGGTATGTATGTATCATACAGTCACTGGCCACTTTGTGTACACCTGTGTAATCTAATGCAATCCAGTAGAACGACTATACCATGATTTTTTCCCTTAAGCTAATAAATTTTCGGTCATTGTTGACATCGTCTAGAAAGTGGTGATTCTACTTTGTTTATTATTGAGGTCATAGTGAATGGTGGTGGTGTACTGGGGTGGCCTCCTGATTTTGTCTAATTGAGGGGGACAAAATATTAGGAACACTTTTAAATATATTGCACTCCAGTACACCAACACCACCCACTATGACCTCAATAATAAAGTAGAATAATCACCTTTCTGACAAAAGATGAAAATGTAAAAGCTTTGTAAACGTAGAATGTGTGGCAGAGCTGTTGTATTGGATTGTATTAGATTGCACAGGTGTACCTAATAAAGTGGCCAGTAAGCCCCACATTTACACCACCAATACATGCTTGCTCTGGGTCTCCCTGCAGCCCCTGGTTGCTCGACAGCTTCAGCCCCTGAGACCATGCTGATCAAAAGTTATTAAAAGCTTTTCTCTATGTCAAGGGGTGTGGCCGCTATGACGCCGCCCTCATCACCAAATACGTTTGGGTTTTTGATGGCTTCAGCGACCTCATATCCTCATGAAATTGATCCACAGGTCAAGAATGGCGAGCTCTTACATCTGATAGGGGCGTCGCCCATGGAAGGTTCAAAATGGGGAATGCGCAAGTCATGTGTTTTCCACTTGAGCATTTTGGAGTCATTTGATGGTGTATTTGATTAGTTTTGAGGGAGAGAGGGGGCTTTACCATTCACCTCTATTTTGTGCGCTGAGCAGTAGGCAGCTCTGTCCCACCGATCTCAAAACAGCAGGCACTGACAATTAAAGGTAATGTACCTACTCATATGACTATAGGGATTATGGCAATAGGCACATTTGCCAAAATGTCGACCTATCCCTTTATATGTAACATCACTTTCTTTTCATATTAGCCTTTTAGAAAGTCATTAAATGTTGTTCAATGTTTTAAATAATTGGGTGAAAATGAAATTTAAAAACAGACCCATGATTGCTCCTCACTTTGGTTTTATTCAGATTCCACATATGAAAAGAAGTAAAAGTTTACTCAGTCACTATTTCAGCTTGAGTAGCTTTTACCACCAACAGATGCTGATTACCACACATCTAGTCTCCTAACATCCTGTTGAGTAGATGAACATGTGGAAAAAAGCACAGGTGGGTGTCACCTCCACCTCCACCTCTACCAGAGAACCTGGCATGGAAAGGGAGTTTTTGAGAAAACAAAAAAAAAAAAATGACTACTGATTGTTGTTTTTGTATCTGTAGAGTTCGTTAAATTACGAGGTGTGGAAATCACAAAATCGACACCAAAATGAAAAGTTTGAATCAAAATGGCCAACTTCCTGTTTGGAGGAGAGCATTGGTGGCAAAGAGTTTTTGGTGTGTCTGGGCAACTTACACATATGTGCACATTTTCACCTTCCTACTCCAAAAAAAACCCTATGTGGAGGGTTTTTTGAAAATTTCAAGGGGGCGCTATAGAGGCATTTTGTCCCCCCCATGGGCGATGCCCCTATCAGATGCAAGAGCTCGCCATTCTTGACCTGTGTATCAATTTTCATGAGGAGATGAGGCCATTGAAGCCATCAAAAAGCCAAACGTATTTGATGGCGAGGGAGGCGCCATAGCGGCCACGCCCCTTGACATAGAGAAAAGCTTTTAATAACTTTTGATCAGCATGGTCTCAGGATGATCTGTACCAAGAGTTAGTTCACCCTGAAGTGGTGTGACGTTTCATCTTCGTACTCCAAAAAAAACCCTATGGGGAGGGGTTTTTGAAAATTTCAAGGGGGCGCTATAGATTGGACAAAATCTGTAGGAGGAGTTTGTTTAAATACAAAGTTGTGGAAATCACAAAATCGCCACCAAAATGAAAAGTTTAAATCAAAATGCGCGACTTCCTGTTTGGAGTAGACCACTGGTGGCAGAGACTTTTTTGTGGGTCTGGGCAACATACACATATGTACCAATTTTCATCTTCCTACTCCAAAAATACCCCTATGGGGAGGGTTTTTTGAAAATTTCAAGGGGGCACTATAGAGGGATTTTGCCCCCCCCATGGGCGACGTCCCTATCAGATGCAAGAGCTCACCATTCTTGACCTGTGTATCAATCTTCATGAAGATATGAGGTCGTTGAAGCCATCAAAAAGCCAAACGTATTTAGTGGCGAGGGATCGATAGTCGCCACGCTGCCACAGGGACACCATTAGACATAGCTTCAAAGCGTTCATAAGGTAGCTTCACCAACTTGTTCTACATGCATTAGAAGTGGAATGAAGTTGATGTGGTCAAGTTTGTGGCATCAGTACATGTTAAAGTAAAAATCAGTTACTTCCTGTTACCACCGGGGGGCGCTATGAGTAAGGTGAGATATTAACATATCGGGGCATTCGGGGCGGAGCCGTCATCAAGTCCAGCAAGTTTGAAGCTGCTGAGATCAAGTATGTGCCATTCGAAATTTGATGGCAAGAAAACTAAAAGTTGCCAAAATTTGTCACGCCCTAGCGGCCACGTCCCTTGACATAGATAAAAGCTTCAATAACTTTTGATCAGCATGTTCTCAGGATGATCTGTACCAAATTTGATGTCGATCGGACGAAATCCCTAGGAGGAGTGCGTTCAAACGTGAAAAATTTAAATGAAAATGGCCGACTTCCTGTTGGGTTTACGGCATGGCTCCAAGAGGAGTTTTTGTGCGTCTTGGAATGTTCTATGAACCCACCAACTTTCATGCGTTTAGGTGAAACTCACAGGCGGGGTTCGAGGCACGAAATTTTCTAGGGGGCGCTATGTCGCCATTTGGCCCCGTCCACATAGAACACTGCCGAAATATCAAATTTTTCACCAGACCAAACGCTTTGAATTTGGTCGCTCGGGCCCTAATAATAATAAACAGCACGATTACAATAGGATCCTCACGGACGACCTCGTCGTTGCTCGGGCCCTAATAATAAACAGCGCGATTACAATAGGGTGCTCACGGACGACCTCGTCGTTGCTCGGGCCCTAATACAGTTTTTCACGATTGTTAACACACAAAAATCTAAACCTTGGCACAATTTGCACAACCTTAACTTCATGTACCATTCGCTCGACCCGAATTGTCACTACTTCACACTCCCTTATGACTNTTACAGTTTTTCACGATTGTTAACACACAAAAATCTAAACCTTGGCACAATTTGCACAACCTTAACTTCACGTACCATTCGCTCGACCTGAATTGTCACTACTTCACACTCCCTTATGACTCCCCTAGACTCTGACTTTCCTTCTTTACACTCTGACGCCAATTGCACATCACCTTGTTGTCTAAACACTACACACAATGTGCAGTTGTTGCACACACCTCTCATGTAAAAGCTCAAAGCTTCAACCTACAATACACTCTGCAGTCAATTGCACATTAACTT